>NW_010165618.1:0-23392 GCF_000695765.1 Mesitornis unicolor | reverse complement strand
AGGCATGATTTATCACTGGTAAATCCATGCTGACTGTTCTCAGTCACCAAGTTTGGCATGTACTGAGCAATGTGAATGCTGAATAACTTCTCAAGTGCATGAAATGTGACAGTTTTGTCAAGCTATTATACTAGGGAGTAATTTCAGAGGAACTGTGGTGTATGTTGGAAACGCAAATGAAAGCATTTTGGAGGTCTGGAGGGTACTGTTGACCTTGTACACTTTATCCCAGATTCATGCTTGCTTTATGTCTTTGAATTTCATTTTTATTCCTGATGTAAGGTCCTAGGCATAAGGGAGAATGAGAAAATTTGCTGTAGATGTTTTTACTTCAGAATATGAATACTGATTTTTTTATTTTGCAGTTGAATCTAAACTTGCTGTCAGTGTCTTGTCATTCTGAAATGTCTCTGAGCCACTGAGAGCCTTTTACTTAGCACTGCAGTAGGAATAATGGATATTTTAGGAAAGTTGTGGTCGTGCAACTGAAAAGCCTATCTAAAAGAGTGACTCTTCCTTGCTGTTAAACAAGAAGCAGACGACTATAAAAGCAGCAATACATTTAAAATTTAAATTTGTGATCTGTATCTTTCACATTTTTTTTTGATTGGGAGTAAAGGAACTCATGTACTAATAATTCAATTGGAAAAAATTACACTTCAATTTGAATCTAATATTACTTATTAATTATCCAGAGGTGCTTTCATTTACTTGGATTATACGAGTGCTTCATGAGACCTGCATGTATGAAATCCCTAGAGCAAGCACTGCAAGAACTGCATGATTATTTCTCTTTTAATGCCTATGTATGTTCGGAGTCCTCAATGAGAGTATCGCAGTTTAACCAGCTTTCAGTAAGAAAATTTTTATTATAAGAGAATTAGAATGGCTTAATAGCACAATGCCTACACTGTCTTTCTTTGAACGTCACATCCCTTCCTATTCCCTTTAGTTCTATGACATAGCCCAACTTGACACCGTTAGACCCAAGCTTCAAGGGAATGACAAATTCTGTTTTCTAGTCAGAATGTTTAAGCCTCACATCTCAACTGGGACAGAAACTGGAATGTTGGATATGGATGTACTTTAAAGCCTGGCTGTCAGACGTATGTGGCCATAGGTAGAGCTAATATTTTCTTTAATATGTCTGAGGAAAGAGTTAATGAAACCACATTTTAAAACCAATTTGGTGATGGATTCTGTTAGCTATGGACAGAAATGAGAAGATAAAGGAATGGTCTGTGGGAAATATTGATGCAATCTCTTGCAGTTATATAGAAAGAGAAGTGATTAGGAGCAAGGTCTTGGATACATGTATTTCTTTGCCCTTTGAATGAAACATTCTATAAATGATAAGTTAAGCTAAATAACATCTGAGAAAAGGTGTAGCATAGATGATTTAAATATAGTAGATCGATTGTAGCTACTAAATAAATTCTACATGTAGCAGACTTCTGTAAGTGCTGCCTTTTAAATCTAGCTCTCGTGTATTTTTGTTGAGTGCAGCTAACCAAGAAATAGGAATATTTCTAAGTGTATGTAATCTAGTGCAATAGAGTGGTACCTGAACTGTGGAAAACAAGTGGTTCCTGGAGCCACTCTTCATTCATTAGTGTGGAGCTAATGAGATACATTTTATTACACCAATTTCTATTTTATATGAAATATAGCAGATGAACTGTATGCTTTATATGCCTAATGAGCAACATTTCCATTTTGGTAAAGAATGATTTCCCCCCTTCCCTTTTAAGGCAGAGGAGTCAGCAGAGTCTTGCAGGCACGTTCTGGGTTTGGGAGTTATTCTGTTGCTTATTGTGCAGAGAAATGAAATAAGTGAAGCACCCAGGAGTCGCAGCCTGGTACCAGTGCTATTACTGTGCCTGCTACATCTTTTTTTGCCTCTGGGGGTAATTCCTTAAAACACATTTCCACAACTGTAATTGCCTGTCCCTTTCTTATGTGTGCCTTGCTAATCTTAGCTTTAACATCTAAAGTAGGTTTTCAATTTCACTTCTTCATTTCTAAAGTGCAATAAATTCTACAGATAATAGAGGCGAGAACGAAGGTGATGGTAGTGAACAGAAAGAAAGGGAGATGAATTACAAAGGCAACAGTGGTTGTAAGTCATCAAACTGTTTGGACATAGAAGAATATTCACCCGTAATGCACACGATTAGTCATAGGCTCATCAAGCAACATTTATTCCTATTAATTGTTTTTAATTGGCCCACTCTGCGAGATGTGCAGAATGAGAACATGAGTGGCATGCCCTATATGGTGTTCAGAATTACTCAGTTTTGGAGTAAAATCGCTGAAGTTGGAGGTAGAAGTTGAAAACATGGACAGCCTGTAGGTTATTATGTTTGATTCTATGATTCGATTCTATGATTCCGTATTTTCTCTGTATGAATAAATATATTTGGACAAGGAAAAAAAATAATTATTGTTTGCATAATCCTCCATCACATGGATGTTACAATGCAAGGTAGTATCTGAAGTTCCTTAGCTTCTTCAGGATTAAAGTCATAACTTACTTTGGAGGGTTATGTCTAATGATTTGTCATTAATAATGAGGTTTTGAGCAGCCTTAAAGGTCTGATTTTAAATTGTGATGAAAATAAACTTTTAAAGATAAACTGTAAAAAGTTAGTTCAAGTCATATAAAACTGCTCTCAGATCTAGATCATAATTTTATTCTGGCCTTGAAATATTTGATAAGTGTATTACAGCCCCAAGTTATGCAGGGTCACTACTTCTGTAATGGTATCTTTCCCTCCCTATAACAGAAATGACTGTACAGAGCCCATAGCAAAGCTTTATCAAAGGCAGAAAACCAAAAACTTTAGCTGAGGAAGTCATAGCAGTAGGGATAACTGTACAAAGGAAGGCTGGCTGTCAAGAAGAATGGATGAGTTGGTCAACCTAAAAAG
This sequence comes from Mesitornis unicolor, assembly GCF_000695765.1. Taxonomy (NCBI): domain Eukaryota; kingdom Metazoa; phylum Chordata; class Aves; order Mesitornithiformes; family Mesitornithidae; genus Mesitornis; species Mesitornis unicolor. Next base: position 20,462 of record NW_010165618.1, on the reverse strand, counting down.
AAATTACTTTGAAATACATGAGACACGCTGTGTAATTACATATCTTAAGTTGAAGCAATTTAGTCCAGATATGGTTTAAATGTCTCAAATCCAAGCCTTTTGTGCAAAGTCAGGCAATTTTTTTTCACTAAAATACAGAATTAAACTCCTGTGAATAAGGACTTATAATAGAAACACTTGATAGACTGCAGAAATGCAAGCAGGCATCATTATAATGAAAATTTTATTCTGATTAGTAGGAAAGTTCAGATAGATCAAGAATACTGATTTTTTAGTTCTGTTGAGGAGTTGGAACTGTGCTCAGTTGAACCTGTCATTCGCTTTAAAGAATCAAAAATTTTTAAAATACTTTTTAAACACCTTTGTCATTGAGACTCGGTGGGTGCTGTGCGTTTTATGAGAATTTTACCTCTTGCATCAAATTTCTTTTGAGGCGGTGGTGTTTTGGTGTGGGCTCTGAACCTCCCCTGCTATTTATTGTGAGAGTGTGACCTTACTCTGGGTCATGATTCCGTTTAATCTTTTAGTGCGATTTTTATCGCAGAAGAAAGGACAATATGCAGTAGATCACAACAAGGTTATTTTCATGAAGATTATTTGCTGTGATTTTTCAGTAGCAGTCTGGCACAGGCTCTTGACGGTTGCCATTAACCCTGAACACGGGGTTGTTTTGTCCTTCCTGAGCTGCTGAAAGACCTTTGAATGAAAATACAGAGGCCTTCTGCCAGGAGAAGGTAGAAATGTCTGTTGAGAGCAAACATTTAGAGGACTGATAAAGTCTCACACTAAGGTAGATTAAAAATCATAATTTTTTTGTCATAATGTTATTGTAACTTATTGTAACTTAAGTTGTCCATCAACCTCTCTACAGATAATTTCTGATCTGTTTTACATGGATCCATGAATCTGGCTTGCAGAATTCTACGTTAAGCTCTAAAGCAAAAACTCATCTATTCAGGCAAGTAGGTGTAAGAGAATCAATGGTCTTATCAAGTAGCCAGACATTTCAGGAACCCTACCTTGAAAATCCAAACTGAAGGTCTATCCAGGTATATCCGCTTAAGTATGATTTAAGTTTAGGAGCAGTGCTTTAATGTTTGTTTTTTTACTGGTTTTTTTTCTGATGTATCTTCATAATATTCCTGGCTTCTGTAACTTGCACAAGAATTTGAAGTATTTCAGTATGCTGAATGCCTGCTAGAAAATGGAATGTAAAGCAGTGACTTTATGAAGGTCACAAAATGTTTGAAATGGCAGATGACTTCAGGGTTTTGAGAACTTTTTTATATTATTTTTTTGGAAAGTAAATGAGTTACAGCTGACAATTGTGAATAAAGTCAAGTAGTCCATTAATGATAAAGCATTTAGAAATTGTAGCTTAATCTACAACGATTTGGATTGCGTTGCTGAGTTAGATTCAGTTTTTATGTGTGATAAATGATTTTTAGAAAGTCACATTCCAGAAAGTAAAGGAATAAAAATAAAGAATTAAAAACCTCTAGGAAATACTGAAATTATTTCGAACTTGGAGGCTTACCAAGATGAATTATCAGTTGCAAATAATTTTCTTTCTTTACTTTTTATGTTTTCCCTATTGTCCTGAAGGGTGTTAATTTGTAAAATATTCATATATATGGCCACTGTCACTCATACACGTATATATGTGTGTGTGCAGTATAACACAGATGGCTGGCCACAAGATAACACCAATTGTAAGACAATGTAGCTGTACTTGAGAACAGAAACTAGTTCATATAAACGTATTAATATATCTTGAAATACTTATAGTAGTTTAAGTTTTCTAGGCATATTTTCATAAGTTATCCTTTGTTAAACTTCCCTTATACCACTTATGGCAGTGTCTATTTTAGGCAAATGCTCTGCTCCACCAGAAGCAGCATTTCCTTAAGCATTTCAAGGTGTCAGAGGCATTTTTGATAATTAACAAAAGGTCTGTTAGAGAAATGTGGACTTCCTAAGATGTTTCACGTATTGACAACCCAGACGTTAAGGGAAATAAAAAGAGAGACTTTACTGGCTTCATCGGTCTGCTCTGATCCATCAAAACTGACATGAGGAAATTTGTGTTGATTAAAAGTCTCATTATGAATACTTTTTGAAATCTAATTGCTTGTAAAAGATACAAGAGTGAATCCGTAGGAGGTTGTTACCTCTGTACAGGTTCAGTAAAATGCCAGCTGCCAGGGCATTCCCTCCCTGATCTCATTTATTCTCTCTGCTTTAGCCTTGATGTGGATATATTTGTATCTTCTTTTATTTTCAGACTGATTCGGGTTCCACGTTCGCTTGGAGTTATTCCTGCTCTGCAGAGATGTAAGGGCGAGAAAAATAGAACTTTAAATGTCTTAAGAGAGAACTTTTGGAACTTAATAGTAATATATATTTATTTTATTTTTATATAGATAAATACACACACACACACACAAATAATAATTGGCAGCTAGTTTGCATTCATCAGAGGGCTTTTTTTCCCTTTTGATCTTAGGTCATGCCCTAGTAAGAATGTCTAAAAAAGTCTGCAAATCTTGAGAACACTGCAGGTTTATAGGGGAAGGTAGTGAGAAAGATCCAGGAGAGCATCGAAACAGTTTGCACTGTACTCTTCAAAACAGTGAGGTGTGTAACTTTACTTGTCTGGAAATGAAATGTGTTATTAAGACTTTATATCGTTAAACAGAGAAGACTGTGATTATCTGCAAGAGCAAATAATTGAGCTAGCTTTCTTTTTAAGGTCTAATGCTAGCAAGTAGAAGTAGTTTCTGCTCAAATGAGGATACCCTCTTGAGAAAAGTTATCTCTTGAAAAAATGAGAAGACAACAAAGAGAAATGTAATTGAGAGAAACTTGCTATTTCATGAAAGACGTAACTGAATCTTGACTCTTTCTCAAATTATAACTCTCTTCAAAAGGGCAGTTTGTTATTGTGGAGAGAGATTAATTTAAATGGTAAGACATGTGGACCAAGATCTTTGATAGTATTGTTTTCTCAGTTTATGCTTCAGTGCAGCTCAAAGGAAATCGCCTGTACTGAGGCTTGCAAATGCATCTTCTAGAAGTGTGTGGATTGCCGAGTGATGACCCTGTGTTGTGAGAGCATATGGATTTGTCATCTTTTTGTAGGCTTAAATTAAATACTTGTTTCAGAAAAGGTCATTTTTGTTATTCAATTGTGAATTATTAGAAATAATCGAGCATTGGTTTACATCCTAGTAAACAGCATAAATTTGTCTCCTCAAACTGTGGTGCATTTTTAAGGTTCTTTCCTTGTTTATAAAGCAAATGCTTTCATATTGCCTGTGTATTTTCCTGTAGGTTGTGCCTGATGATAACTATCAGATCCTTTTTACACAAAATGTCCATCTTTGAATGAAAATACATTGTTTACTTCTAATAATGCTCACATTTTTAGCAAATGTAAAAGACAAATCCATATGCCAGACTGAGCCATAAAATAAAATTTCTAATTTATAATTATTTGGGCTGTGGTCAGTTCTCCCTGAAATACTGGGAATTAGGGCTTGGTCTCAGGAGACACTTGTATTTGATCTCATATAGCTTTTAAGTCATCATTTGCTGTAGTATAGGTGAAACACACGATTGGTGAGGCACTGGCACAGGTTGCCCAGGGAAGCTGTGGATGCCCCCTCCCTGGAAGTGTTCAAGGCCAGGTTGGATGGGGCTTTGAGTCCATTGCGTCTGATGGGAGGTGTCCCTGCCCATAGCAGGGGGGTTGGAAGCAGATGATCTTTAAACTCCCTCACAACCTAAATCATTTGCTGGTTCTATTATAGTATATTATTGTTCCATGTCATGAAAAGCTTGATCTTGTGTGTCAGGTTAATAGCATACTTTCTTAGATCGAGAGCCTCAAAAGGACTTGGGTGACATCATGGTGCATAACTTGCCTTCAGTTAGAATCTTGTAGTCATCTAAGGATGTACAGAAACTTTGCCTCCATTGTATCATGGTTAAATGACTCAGCACCTATTTGGTGCTCAAGCCTACTTCAGATCCTCAGAAAAGTGTCCTCCAACATTGAGAGACACTACATTCAATAAGCCTGTTCTTGGACGCAGCACTGGCGTGTGCTTGAATATCTTTTGTTCAATAACGTAACTCTGTTTTGTTAAGGTCTAAAGTCCACTGTCTGTCTGAGATTTTCACCTACGTTTTCTACGTAGGTGGTTGTCAAAGTTGAAAGCTTTGGCTAATTTGTTTAGAGGCGCTTTCCATCCTCTTACTGGAACTGTTCCACTGTGCCATGAACACCAAATATTTGTTAGAGCTGAAAAAAGTGAGCAAAACTGTATGAAGAGATTTGGGAATTCTGAAGAGACGAGTTCTTCAAAGTCCTTCTAGAATAGACAGACGTTTTATTGAAAGCACAAATTAAATGTTCAGAGCAAGAGGAGTCCTTTTAATTTGTTTTTTTTTTTACCTGCAGCTCTTCCTCTGCTTCCATTCCCTCCCACATAGCTGGGAGATTTGGGGCTGCTGCGGTGACTAATGTTCTCCCTGCCTGCCAAAAACTCTTATGAATCCACAATAGACAGTTTTTATACTAGATCAGTTATTGTCAACTTTTCTGCAGTGCATGGACCTCTTTAGACACTTCACATTAATAGTGTTGTACAGCACGTAAGAACTTGCTTTTCTTTATGCACTGTGGAGTCTTTTAGAGGCAGTTGTGAGCATGGGTTATGCTGTTTACAGAAGCAGCAGATTTGTTGCATTTCTGTCGTTCCTGTCTGAAAATATCAACACTTTTCAGATGGAAAACTCTATTTAGTGCTTAATTGCTACTTCACATGACCTGGATTTAGATTAATGACCTTTAAATAAGAAACTTTATAAATTACAATTAATTAGGTTTAAATTCCACACTCCTTTTCACTGGAGAATCTCCAGAGCTAATGATTGCTCCAAAGTCAATTCTACCTTAAGTCTATAATGTGTACATTGTAGCATATTGTTCTAGTTCTTTGACTACTCTTACTGTTAACATCTGATATTAAATAAAAGCAGTAAACTTAAGTTTAGAATAGCTTTAATCTTACTTATAAGGACAAGCTGTCTTCAAAGTGTGTATATGTACATGCGTTGTGGGAGTGGGGCATTTAGGGTTTATACCTCTAGGGGTCTGGTTCTCTTGAAGTTAATTTATTTTCTTATGCAACTTGATTCTTATTCACTGGGGCTGAAGAAAAAATCAATTTCTACGATACGTTGCCCCTTCAAAGTCATAGGAAACGCTGCTGATTCATGGCAAGATTACCATGCCTTCAGAAGTTCAATTAGCTCAATCTGAAATAGAATTTCCAAAGGCAGTGTTGTCCTTTGAGGTAATACAAATGTCAGAAAATATGTACTAGCTGAATAAATATCACCCACTTCCAGTTAAACACTAAGGCTGCGGATGGATTCTTCCTATGGCACTTGAACAGAGAGTGCTGGATTGTAGAAAAGGTTGCAAATGTGCTTTTTAACCCTAAGGATTCTTTTCAAGAAGAACTGATTCTAATAAAAATAAGCTTACAGATGAGGCACTTAACTGAATTGTGTATTTCTTTGTGAAACTGCTTTGTTTGCAATCAAATGCATGGAATTCCATTTGTTTGCTGTCACTGGTTTTTGTGCATTGGTGATATTTTAAGTTCTTAAGTTTCACTAAATTCTGAATTGCACTTCCCATAAAGTGAGAGAAACAACAACCTTTCAGTTTCCTAAGAGTCGAGCTGTTGTGGTGCAGAGAAGTCTTGGCATCCAGTGCAGCAACCACAGAGCTGGGCTGGGCTCTTCACTTCTGTACCCCATAGATACACCTCTGGCTGTTCTTTGGGACGGTGGCAACTGTGTGCCTTGTGCAGACTTCACTTCTGGTGACCTGGTGATGTGAAAAATGCATTTAGGATAAATGTAGTAAAGGGAGACTGAGAGACAAGGTGGTTTAAACCTAGCCCCAGCTAACTGTTTTTCTTTTTCTTTTTTTTAAAGGGAGATTAAAAAAAAAACCCCAAAAACCTTTGTGCTATAATGGCAACCTTAATAAGCTGAGGTGGTCATGCTTGACTGACAGGTTTATTTGAATGGTTTAGTAAAGTCTTTTCTTGTGCAGTAGGTATTATGTAGCAACACTGGTGTTAAGGGCTTGCCTGCACGGTCTAAAAGACTTTCAGTCAGTTGTCGCAATAACAGTTTTATTTCAGAATCTGTTTGTACTGCTCCTTCTCTTCACGGCGCTGGGGAACTTTTGTGTTATGTGGCTTACTGTTACAAATCTAAGGCGTGAGTATAATATGGGCTTAAGGCTTCCCCATAATCATATGAGCAGTGAAAAAGAGACAGAGGAAGTTCTCACAAAACATTGCAGAATCAGCGTGGTAATTGGCACTTGGATTTTTGGGGGCTTTGGGATACACTGACACTAGATGCTCTGGATTCAGTGTACTGCACAGAATATTCTTCTGAGAGCTGCCTAGGTACACAATGGTACACCTTGTTCAGGTGTCGTCGACATCTTGGTGTCCTTTATCACTGCTGAATTTAAGACAATGTAGGAGGATTTAAGGAGATGGTAAGTGGAGGAAAAGCACTGTGTAAATTAAATTGCTTTTAAGAACCTCTTGTTACAACTGTGGCCTAAAAACCTACATGTTGTGAAAATTATACAGAAAACAATTAACGTTGTATTTTTGTTTCAGCCAGGCTCTGATATGGGGGAACAGGTTGGATTCCAGTGTTACAGGTGCACAGCCGAAATACATGGGCAGTGAGGAATAATTTAGTAGGGATGCTTCTTTTTTTCACATTAAAGCAATGGACTGGGTTCAACATTCTGGTCCACAGTAATTCCTCAGTGAGCCAAAATGGAGAATGGGACAACCTGCCCATTTTCTGTTCCTTGCAGTGCAAATGCTGGTGGCATTATGATACCAGTTGCTCAAAGCTGTTGGAATTTTCGGGCATAATCTGAGCCCTACAATCTATTTTGAAACATTCTCAAAATGGCAGATTTTAATACTGCTCTCCATCTTTTTTTCTGGTTAATGTTTCCAAGATGCAGAGCTGTGATAATGGCCTACAGAACCTTGTGTAATGGCTCAGGCATTTTTCCAGGGAGTGTAATGGAAGGATTTCATATGAGCAGCTTGGGTTTAGGTTTAGTGTTGAAAGAAGTAATTACTGTTACTAGTAATTACTAGTAGTAACGAATACTACTTTGCAGTTACCACAAAGTAACTGCACTGCTGCTCTTTTCATTTGAACACTATGTGACTATTCCAGCATGGTTTAGGGTGAAATCTGGTCAGATTCTGATAAAGTCCCACGTAAGTATTCACCTGTGAGAATCATGCTCTCTCTGATAAACATCCTGGATCCATATATGAAAGGGACAGTGGAAAACAAGCAACACTTCAGATTTCTGGCGTTGGTCAAATGACCCTAATGCTGCACAAGAAGGCTGGAGAATGCTGTAAAACTGATTGAAGCTCAAAATTCAAAATTGTTTGAATTAATGGGTTTATCCAGAAACAGCTGTTTTGTTTTATGAGGAAAAAGAGCTTTTTCTTCTGTTGATTTTGAGGCAGTGGTGCCAGCAAGGCTGGACCCCTTTCTTGGTAGGCCAGTGCTATTTAAGGAGCACACAAAAAGCTCTCAGAGGAAATACACAAAGAAGGGACACACATTTGACTTATTACTAGAGGTGACCAATAACAAATGTAGTTTATCTGAAGCATGTAAGAAATGTGATTAGTTTAGGAGCTCAGGCATGGAAAAGGAAAACAGGAACACTTGAATGTGGTAACGCTTTGTGTTTAATAAACACTCTCTGTGTAATAAGCAGCAGCATTTTGACTTGTGAAAGTCATATTCTGAAGCCATTGAATTTACATTAAACTAAATTATATTAGGATAAAATAAATTATATTAAGATATTTAAATGGGAGTTTTAAAGAGTCAGAGCTAAAGGATATAGAAGTATAAATATAGGCCACAGCAGAGGGTGTTCATAGACTTTAGGATATACAAGCTGTGAAATGATGTTGATCAGTTTTGTAAAATATATCCATTGGTAGTAAGATGAACTTGATATTAGGGTAATAGTGAGGCTAGAGAAGGATGACTGGGAAACATACAGCATGAAATAACTAAGAGAAGATTGAATGACTTGCAATTAGCCGAATAAGAATTAGTGGTTACTAGATTCTTGTTAGAAACAAAACAAAACTCATAAGAAAAATATCTTTTTATACTTTGCCAGCTGATCATAACTTACTATGTACAGATACTATATGTTTCATGGGTCACTAAAATTATTGCAGAACTTCTTGAAAGTATTCAGGCACGTATAATTGCACCAGTAATATCGTGCTGTCCATGCTCTGTGTTGTGGTAAAAAAGAACTTTATTTTTTCTCTTTTAAATGCTGCTTGTCATTCCAGGTACTCGTAATCACGTTCTTTCAGCCTTCGATACTTGTGTTTTAGTTAGTTTCATGAATTATTGCTTACTTTTTAGTTCTGCAGTCTTGCACTTCAGTCTTTTAGCTCTTGTCAGTACCAGAGATGTCTGGATCCTTCATTGACTATATTAATGTAGCAGCAGTCCTAAGGCTGCATTTCTGATTATTTCAAGCATTTTCTGAGATTAAGACACATCAGATTGGATGGCTCCAGTTGTAAGCTGTTTTCTTACTATAATGGAGTTAAAATTGAGTCTTGTGGTATCCTTCATATCTAATGACTTTAGATTTCATTATGAATTCTCTGGCATCGATGATTTCGGGAAACGGAGCATCTAATAATAATACAATCAGAGGAAGTATGACTTAGTAGAGTATCAGGTTGGGATAGAGGGTTTGTAGGTTCTGTTTACTCTTAGTCTAATGACAGAGCAGTGATGAGACACTTGCTTCATCTCTGGGTGCTGTAGTTAACCTGTCTGTAAAATACACATAGCTATGCTAATGTGGGTAAAGTGCATACGTTGGACTTACAGTGCTGTAGGAGAAAAGTTACTATTAAAGACGGGATGCCTGTATTCTCTCTCTTCAGTCTAATTTGGGAAATCCCAATCTGACTGTTAGAAAACTACAGTGTTTTGAGTAATCTCAATTATTGATTCACTGTTTTGTCCTTGCATGAGGGTCTTGATTTATTTCAAAACCAAGAAGTAGGTGTGATTTTAAAAAAAGAAAACCAAAGCACGCAGTATAAAGAAAAGATAATGTAGTTGAAAAATCTTATAAAACAAGTCAGATCAGTCATCTCAATTTGGTATGGAAATAAACAATCCTCTTTCATCTAAAAGTCTAGAAAGATATACAAATGTTAGCTCACATTCTGGTTTTTAATCCTTTGCTGAGGAAATCCCCTTTCTCCAAGATTCTGTCTGTATACTATGAGTGCACTTATGGAACTTGGAGGGTTTTACAAGTAGAAGTGAGTGAAACACTGATAATACCCAGTTCTGAGCAAAAGCATTAATACAGACTGTAATAGGCTCCTGGTAAGTAGCAGTAACAGGAAATCAATCTTTGGTTAATGATACTCTTAAATATAGCTCAGCTGTTAGTAGAGCGAAGTTACTCCTTAATCCTCCTAGTTTGTCACATGAAGAATAACTGCTCAAAATTCTAGCCTGCAATAAGGCGCTTTTGGAAAGAACAGATCCAACAAGTCTCCTTTTGGCGTCACTTCGTGATAGCTTGGCCTCCTGCAGTAGCTGCCAGCACACCAAGGTTCCCGCAAAGATCGACAGGACAGTAAAAGAGATACTAAACTCCAACGACACCAGAACACAAGGCTATAGGATGGTAAATAATACTGTAAAGAGATACTGGATTTTTTTTTCTGTTCACAGGCTATAAAATCTTTGATTTTCTGCTCCATTTCTCACCAGCTTGAGAAGGGGACATTCTCATGTCTCCAGCTACATTGCTGGGTGGCAGTACTGTAAAACAGAGTGGCTGCTACTTTCAGTGGCTTATCTAGAGTAAACAGAAGAATAAAGCCAGTCTAAGAGTAATAATAAAAGTTGTATGTAATAACACTGAAAATTACCTCTCTGTTTAGGGAATTGCATGAATCATTAATTTCTTTGGTACTTTGTCCCTAGAGTAAAAGAAAACCACTAACAAGAAAACATAGCAAACATAAGAGCATTTTTTTCTTAATAAAAGCACAATATTTGGAACTATGCTATTTGTGCAAAGTAGAACAAGTCTAGGGGTGGAAGGAACAAAGGTTTACTTACAAATATCCAAAAAGTAGGTCTGTAACTTGGGATGTGGGAGGACTCTCCCCCTATTTTGAATCAGTGGAAATCAAAAAACCAGAATTTCTGACATGTAAGCAAGAACCTGAAGGGTGATGATGTACTGATTTGTATCAGCTTTCTGGAGAATTTTGCTTCAGACTCTTTAAAGTTTGTATGTGGTGGTCAGGTAATGGTCAGTCAGCACGGTAAGAGAAGCCTTACTTTAGATGAGATAACATGATTTCAGAGAGACTTAGATGATTATGTTATATTGTATAGATGGAAAATAGTATTTAAGCTCTCTAGATCTAAAGTTCTCTAGATCTAAAATGTTTATGTGCAAGACGACATCTAAAATGAAGCAAAACAACTCAGTTTCACCCGCTGACTCTAGTTTTTGCTATATTCATATAGAGACAGTGTTGAGGGAGCCGAGGCCTTTTTGTTTGGTTTTGTTTGTCCTTAAGATAAGGTGAGTTTAAATAGTTTCAGACTGAGCTTCTCATGAGCTAGGAAAACATTAAGAAGAGAACTTGAGTAGCACTGGTGTAACCTGTCAAGTGAATACATCCACAGCCACAGTTACTGAAACGCTTTCATATGCAAAGTGTATCTTCAAGCCTTAAACAGAAGGGCTTTCAAATCAAGTCTTTCTGATAAAGCCTCAGTTAACAGCATTGACAAAAGCTATTTTCTGTGTCAAATGGCAAATCGTTGGTGACTTGATGGAAGAACAGTTACCCAAGAATTTGACTAGATCATTTTGTTTCCTGTAGTATAATTCTCTACATACCGCATCCTAACCGTTTTAGTCATTGTACTTTAAAAGCCCTGTACCTGCCTTTATAAGGGGTTGGGTTTTTTCCTTCTTTTTGTTTTGAAAAAGGCCAATATATAAGCACATTGATTTGTGCAGAAATAGAAGCAGCCATTGTTCTCCGTACTTTTCAGGAACTGTTATTTAAATAGTTTTTTAAACTCTGTCAAAATATCAAATCCTTGCCTTCAAGATTGGAATGGAAATTTTAATTAGGCTTCTGGATGCCAGTGTTGTAACGTAATGTACTGAATACATAGAAGTACAGAGGCTTCCTATGCCAAAAATATTAAATAGTTTTTCATAATAATTGTGACCTTTTTAGACCATTTTTAAATGAGCTTTCATGGTTTCTTCATTTTATGTCGGACCCTATATGAAAGGGTATTGTCCTCCTTTAGGAAATGTCCTGCATAATTTAGCAATAAAACAAATATGTTCTGTAAAAATCCTTAAAATCTCAGCAGTTCTAGCTCATGTGTGATATGGATGTGTGATGCAGTCAGTACGCGACGCCACAGTGAATGTCCTGTAGCACATTTGGTACGATTCCATACAGTTCTACAGAAACTGTAAAATACATAGTAACCGTCTATATTTTTGAAAAAATTATGGGTGATATTACAGGAGTCTTAAGAGGAATCTGATTAATAGTTTATTTGCTGTGTAAATTCAATTTGAGAGGCATTATTCTGCTGTAATTGGGCAAAAGAACCTTAGGTGCTTTGAGCTAACCGTAGTTGGGGTAGATTTCACAGTTCATTCTGGCACGTGGGTAGTGATCGAAGAACATATGTAAATGCATCAGAAAAAAAAAAAAAGAATAATAATCCATGAAGTTTGAGTTCAGATCAGTCTGGTTTATTTCATCATTTTAGAAGCACCAGTACTTCAGTTCTCTATTTCAAGAGCTAAAGTGACGTCTGTCAAAAACAGTGCCTATAGTTGAGAAAGTTGAACTTTTTGTGTACTGCCTGTAAGTGTAGGTCTCCTATAAAAGCTGTCTTACCTGGCTGATGAACATTTGTTGTGAAAACAGCTACAATACCTGACCTGGTTGGAAAGCTCAGTGGTTGCTGTAGGGAACTGGGCTGCGGGCACAGGAAGGAGCAGTGCACAGGAGGACTGCAAGCTGGCCAAGGTTCCCTGTGGACACCTGGAGTGTGTCAGGAAAGCGCTGGCTGCAGGAAGGGCAGGGCTGGTTAAACTTCACTTTGCAGCCTGAAAAACATGATGGAAGTTTCTGCAGCTACAGGGCAGGCCAAGGAAGCGGCTGTATTCTGCACATGAACAAGGTCTATATAAGTAAGGCCAAGAATGTGGAGGTTGTTGTGAAGTGGAGGTCGTTTTTTTCTCCCTGGTAGCTAGTGAGAGGACAAGGGGAAATGGCCTCAAGTTGTGCCAGAGGAGGTTTAGGTTGGATATTGGGAGGAATTTCTTCACTGAAAGGGTTGTCGTCAAGCACTGGAACAGGCTGCCCAGAGAGGTGGTGGAGTCACCATCCCTGGAGGTATTAAGAGATGGGTAGGTGTCGTGCTTAGGGTCATGATCTAGCAGCAGATTTCGTAGGTCTGGATCCATGGTTGAACTTTATGATCTTAAAGGTCTTTTCCAACCCAAACCATTCTATGATTCTATTCTGTGAATGTCTTCAGTCCCTGGGACATTGCAGAGCATGAAGACACGCGTTCCAAAGTCACTGAGCTCCTTCCCTTCTTCTTATCGATTGTTTTTGCTATAAAGTCTACAGTTTACTTGTATACTTTTAATACTAAGGTAACAAAATAAAATTCTCCATACAGTTGGTGGACCACTAAGATGGAGACTATACCTAGATGTCATTTCATTTCACATAATGAAAATGTATTTATTTTCTACCTAATTGAGAATTAGGATAGCTTTATAAGTCTGCTGTGACGTCCCTGAGGATGTTGCCAATGGAAACCTAAAACCTGCACGACCTCCATAACTCTCTCCTAGGACCATGTTTTTGTCTGGGAGGTAGCGTGGTGCAATATGAGATCCAGCAGTTGCCAAGGTAACTGTTCTTTTTTAGTTTGGTAGCAGCAGGTGAATGGTTGCCTGGATATCCACAGCAGTTCAGTAAGGACGTACACATTTTTCATGTTTTTCTCTTACAAAAGCTTTAACTAAAATCCCAAGGTACATGATAATTATTAAAATATTCTTCAATAGTATTCAATAATTATTCTTCCTGTAATGCTGCGTTATTGATATTAATAATTTATTAAGGTTTATTAAGGTTTTAAATGCAAGGTGTTTTAGTATTGTGATGGTTCTTTTCAGAGAAAATTATTTTCTGATTTCCTTTTTCAACTTAATTTACTGTTTCAAGACCCTTCAAAAACTTCTCTAATTTAACTCCACATTTAAATCTGGAAGTAATGAGACAAAAGCTGCCAGCAGAATTTCTGGGTTATTTTTATTGTACTGTCCTTTAGTGAAATCAGTGAGATGTTTGAAAATAAGACTGATCTCCCATTCTAGCTCTGCTGCAGCATTCTCCTAGATTAAAAAGAAAATACACTTAGCAAAGAAATGTTCAGATGTTATGTGTGTTTGCATGGGATGCGTGGGAAGGTTCTCATTAAATGCAACAAAATAAACCTTGACGGCAGGTTGGTTGTTTCTAAGTTGCTGTTGATCTGAATCCTGTCTGTATAATTATGATTAAATACTCAGATTTAGAAGATCCACCCCGTTCTGCATCCTGCGTTCTACTCTGTTGTGCTGACTTCATTTTGCACATTTAAAGTAAAATTTTCAGTGTCATAATTAGGTTTTAGGTTTAATGCAGTAATAAGATTTATAGCTTTATTCAGTCTGTTGGCAGACCCAGAAGGAGAATCTGTTGCATCATTTAGACCATACTTTGTTAGGCTATTACATAAATGTAATCAAAATGTGAATTTCATTAGTTTTCTGTGAAGAAAGTTTTAAATTTGGGATAATCTGAATAAGTTTGAAAGATTTCACCTGTGGGTAAAGTTGACCATACAAGCCTCTGAGCACGTGATACATCTGTGGCCTCAATTCCAGCTGCTGAAATACCTCAGAATTGAGCGATCTTCCTCTCATAGTCTCTGAATTTAGCTCTATATACACAATAGCATTTATTCAAGGAAAAGGAATCTTTCTTCCCTATTTTGTTACTGTTATGAATAATGTCAATGTCCCCAAAATAGCATTCGAAGTAAGCTGGCATTGCTAAATAAAACCATCGGCCACATTTGTGAAGAGATGGACAAGACTGGGTCAAAGCTCTTTCACCTGAGAATCGATTCCGTATTTTCAGTGAAATTATTCTGTACATTGGCAGGGATGACACTGAAAGATTTGCTGGGAATCTTGTAGTGATTTTCTGCAGGCTTTTTTTCCGAACACTTGATTTCCAAAAAGAGAGGATTTGTTCTGGAAGCAAATCTTTCAAAGCTGACGGTGCAACTGCTTTATAACAAGAAGCGTAGTCTGCTTTCTCTTGGTTACTGAACTAAAATGCGAGGTATGACACTGCTGTGTGGGATAGGCTGTTCTTGGCTCAGGAGTAGATTGTTTCACCCTCCAAAAAAGGGTTAGGGAACAAGTAGATCTGTTTGAAGCGTTCATCTTGGCCAAGTCTTCCATCTGACAGGTAGACTCAACATCTTGACACTGTTGTAAATGTTAACGTTCGCTCTGCCTTTGTTTTGATAGCCTTGTCAGACACTTGTTCACCAATAGTACTTATTTAAGTAGATCAGACGCCTAAAATTAACAGAACTACTGTAATTCCCTGTCAGAGGACACGTTTCTTTGAGGACTGTAACTCCAATCAGATGTGATGGTTGTGTTCTTCTTCTTTTATGATTTGACACTAAATCACAGAGCTCAATTGAGTGACCAGCAGTGACTGGAGCACAGCTCTAAGACTGTGGGTTAACTTAGAAGTTACATGAAGTGCATCAGCTGGTAACAAATAAACCTCTACAAGACTTCTGGAGAAGCTTTTTTTTAATTTTATTTTTTTAGTGTTTAATTATTGCAATAAATTTCTCTGCCTATAATGATTTCCAAATTAAAGTCTGCTATTAAACAAAGTGAATGAGAAGAATGTTACTTTAGCTGCTGGGCATTTCTGAACAATACAAAATGCCTTATCGATACATATTTATTCCCTCTGCTTCTACATATCGTGCTTTTGGTTAATAAAATCTCTTGTTAGTAGAGCAGGATGGACAATAGAGTCCTTTTAAACTGACAAGCTAGTTACTCGTGCTCCTGGTTATTTCAGTAGTCTAAAACTGACTCTTCAGGATGAAGCAATTGATAGTTTGACTTCAGTAAAGTTAATTGTTAAAAACATAAAAACAACAAAGCTGTGGGTATGTAAATACTCCTAAAGCTGCATTTCTCTGTGCTAATTGTATCATTACCCACCAGAGGTGCAACAGGGCTTCTAGAAACTGTACTTTCCAGGCATGTGTTTCCTTGGAAGCTGACAATTACTGCAAAGATGAAGCACTGAATCATCCATATGTTGTGGTTTTAATATTTTTCTAGCCTATAAAAGTAAAGGCAGGTACTTGTTGAGAATTTTAACAACCCTACTGAATTAAAACTTTTATTCAGTATTACATTTGAAGAGAACAACCACATGATTTATTGATTTTTAATAATGGTGTTTAAGGCTTGGCTTCTTTATGTCTGCAGGAGCTGCAAACACGGCCAATATTTACAAAAAGGTCAACAACACAGTAATGCTGCTAAACGTGGTGGTATTTTGTGACATAAGTGATCTTTATTAGTTGTCAGAAAACAGTCTGTTCTCC
Source organism: Mesitornis unicolor (assembly GCF_000695765.1). NCBI lineage: Eukaryota > Metazoa > Chordata > Aves > Mesitornithiformes > Mesitornithidae > Mesitornis > Mesitornis unicolor. The sequence continues at coordinate 4,535 of NW_010165618.1, read as the reverse complement.
AGCAAACTTCTTATCATCCCACATCATCTACTCTTCTTGTGGCACGCTTTTGATATCTAAAATGATGGGGTGAATGGCACATGTGAACGAGTGCTTAAACAACCTGCTTAGAGGGTTAAATTACATATATCACATTTTCTTAGATGAGTTGTTTCTTCCTTAAAAGATAAGTAAAGCAACTTTCAGGCTACAGATTAAAGATTCAACTTCTGCCTCTTGATCAATAACAAATCAATAACAGCTCAATAAAAATGTCTGAATGTCTATTAAATTTTGTATAGTGTTTCAGTGCAACTGCTTCTGTAAACAATTTTTTCCTTATTTAAATGACACAGAAGAAATTTAACTGGCTATATTATTTGCAAAAGTGAACTAGTATTGAGTTGTTTTTTTTAAAGCTGAATATTTGTGAGAAAGCAAGTGCTTGGGCTCGAGCTCTCAAGGAGTAGAGATCTGTCATTTCATCTGTTTTAGAGGAGCTGAAGTAGTTAACAGCAGTGAGCGCTGTGCGTGGAGTGGTAAGTTGAAATAGATTTTAGTGTGTTGTGGCTAACTGGCTATGCTACTGCAATAGTCTTAACATGTTTAACAGTGGAGTTAACTGAGCCTTGTGAGAATCAGAAATCCTAAAACCTGTTTCTAGAATTGAGGTCTGAATTCTGATTGCCAGGCAGTGGGAACCCAGTGTTGGAGTCAGGCTTTCATTGCACTGTGGCAATAGAAATAACGTAGAATTTCTGTGTGAATTACTGTGCTCTTATTAATGGGAGGATTTATCAATGTAGTTTATAAAAAAATAATTAAAAATTTGATTTAAAGAGGGTGGGCTTCTTCCTTTTGCTTATGAGTAATACAGTGCTGTGCTTTTTAGAAAAAGCAAGCTAGATTGGTTAGAAAAAATCACTTAAATCATGGGTTGAATGTGTGTTGGTCCAAATGGCCACCAGAAAACAAACACTGGTAAAATCCTACTTTGACTTCTTCTGACAGCATAAACAGTATTTAGGGACTTAACCGTTGGATGTGAGCAAATGTCACCCACTATAATGTAAAACTTCAGCTTCCAGTCGGCTTTTTTGCTCTGTATCGTGTGGCTAAACACAATCCAGGCATTTACGAGCGCAGATGGTGTTTTTAACCAGCTGTGCCGCTGTGATGTAAAAGAAATTCCTTGTAACATAGGAGGGCACCTCATCAGCTGAGGGGAGTGTAAGGAGAAGCCGCCTAAATGAGCCAGGAGAAACATCTGTTGCACTCATAAATTTATATGAGGCTGCTCAGCTGTATAGAATTAAAATTATGTTTCACTAACACTTATTTTAATAAGCCATAAAAGGCATTGCATTGCAAATTATAGATGCTGACTGAATTTTAAAATCAAACTAAATACTTATTTTTGTACTGCGTTTTCACACCATGGTAACTTTGTACTTCCCTTGATAGAGTTAGAAATTAAGTAATTTGGTAAAGAATATTAAAAGGCTTACCCTGCAGCTTTTGTGAAGAATCACAGCTTGGGCTATAGAGTTGGGGATTAAGGTGTGGAATACATTTCGTATATTAATCTTCACTTACAAAACATTTGTGAACAATCTCCTGTTTATCTAAGCTGAAAGTTTCTTTCATATTCCTGTCATCTCCAAACTAGCCAAATGGCTTTTTAATGAAGCTCCTTGTTGGCTTCAATGATTATTAGATGCAATTAAGTTATAAATTGGGTCAATTATTTTACAATAATTACTGAAAAGCAGAGAGAGCTCTTATCAATGCTGCTAAGGTCATGACGAGAGTTTCTGTACACTTGAGAATAAAGAGAATGAGTCATTCACGTACCCCGGGGGTGAGATTGTTTCCTTAAATCTTAATGGCAGAACTCTCACTCACCTGAGACACAATTTCAGCCGCTTTTCATCTCTTTTGTTCCTTACCTGCGAAGTAACTTCCCTAATGTGTTTTCAAAGTTGTCCTGCTCTTAGTCCCCAGTAATTTTTCTGTTTTTCCAGAATGATTCATTTGACTCTTTACTCCAGCACTCATGTGCCCTCTTTACCTTATGGCTGTGAACTGCAACGATGACGAATCTTTTCCATTTTTCTATCATAATTTTCTTCCACAAGCATAGCTCATTCTGCTTTCTTGTTGCAAATACTGTTTCCACCTTTTGGAAGTCTTAAACCAAATCTCTTTCAAGTGCCATAATGAGTCTATCTCAGTATCCTAATGACCATCCATTTATATGCGAGAGCTTTTATGTCTGTCTTGACTTGCTCATCTAACTGACATAATTCAGATTTATTAGGAAGGTTGTAAATGCTGGTACATTGTTATTTAAAAATAAAGCTCCTGAAGTACCCTGGAGAATAAGCAAGTAAATATTTTACATTTAAGGTTTTAAAATAACCCCTTGAAAAATAAATAGTTTCATTAATACTTGAAGAGCAGATTACTTACTGGCAATGCTTAGCAACAATATTGAAATTGTTGAGTGTCTCAAAATATTTGAATATTGATTCAAATGAAGCATTGAAATGTATTCATCATGTTCTGCTCATTTAGATAGAATACAATAATAAAAAAACTAATGGTCTGAAATTTGATTGGATGCGTTACTCAGAGGGAAACTTGAATACTTCCCACTCCTGAAAGAGTTCTGCTGCTAGGCCTTGTTGTGCTTGACTTGTATCATCCTTGGGAGTTGCTCTTAAAAATTGGTGTTTATTTGATGTACGTTTAATTTTTGGCAGTAAATTTGCCCAAACACCTGTACACACATGCTTGCTTTTTTGCTAAGAAGATAAGCAGAAAGGGCACTGGGAGGTGTCAGTCTGTTTTAGACTGTTTGCTGGGATAGCTCTTCAGCTTGACTGCACCTACTGACACTCACTGGGTCTTGCCTCAAGGTGGAGCTGTTATATTTTCAATGGAGATAAAGACCTGAAAAGCGTTTTCTTTTCTTCCCTCAAATTCTGTTTGTGATTTGAATAGATGTATGGGTTATGTCGGTAAAGAGAAATGGCAAGCGATCTTCCTCCCCCTCAGCAAAAGCTGGAGTCAGCAACGTGTCACACAGGCGGATGGGCCGTGACACTGTCTGATTTTCATCCAATCTGACGGTACCTTCCAGCAATTGGGGAAGATTCATACCTTTCACTTACAGCAGGTATCCGGCAGGATGATGACAATGTGTGCATACCAGCTGTCAAAAGCAGTGCTGGGGCTTTTGGTAATTGGGAATGTTTTCCCAGAAAAGAGTGTGTGTGTGTGTGTGTGTGTGTGTGTGTGTGTGTGTGTGTGTATTGTATTCCAGTTAAAACTATATGAGGCAGTTATGGCAGGCTGTCAAATCGATGGGGTGCTGAGTATATTTTAGTCTCCATGCTATGGTATAAATAACCTTTTAAGGACTCTGTTCTCTCACTGTGGTAAATAAATGCTGCATGTTTTTTGCTAAATAAGCCTTTGAGTAATGCAACCCACATGGCTTTATTGCTGGAATGAGACCTTCTTATCACTAAATACACAGCGGTGACGTGAGGTCATTGCAGCACAAAGAAATGCATACGTCTCGTAGATGAACAAAGATTATTGGGAAGTTTAGTTAAACAGGAATACTCTGAAGTCAGCATTGGTGGCAAAGTTAAGGAAAATGAAGAAAACCTACAAGTACTTATTCTAGCCCTCTTTCACCTTTCAATTTAAATGCTGTTAACATCTATCGTAGCTGGATTTGTAAGTGTGACACTCATTTCCCTCTTGTTTTTTTTTTTTTCTCTTTGATTTAGAGTCTGTCATTACTCTGGTCACTTTAAAAGTTACCTATATGTAGCATTTCAAAAGCTTCTTGCCTCAGACTGTATGATAGAGAGATCTGGCCAAGCCCCTCTCTTAGCAGGTGTAACAAATGAACTGGTTGTAGTTCATTTTGGGTTAAAAAAGAAAAGAAAAACACAAATCCAGGTGGTCTCAATTTCAACTAGGGGTGACATTTACCAGAAGTGAGAAGAAATTAAATTAGGCCCTGAACAGTGTGTAGGATCTGAACTGGGAGCAACACTGAGGGACTGTGTGCTGGACTGGGTACGTAACGCCACACTGGTGCCCTGTTGAAGAGGGTTCACAGTTTGAAGCCAATATTCTCGATGGAGCTGGCCGACATCTGTTTTGGCAAGACATTTATTCATCTAAAAATACAGCTTCTAATTGCTGGCAATATTTGTAAAATTGGGTCAAATTAGCTTTGGCTGGCACAAAAATGGAAAAAGAAACATTCTTGAATGCTGAAGCATTTCAGCATTCTAAAACATTTTGATCATTTGGGGCTAGACGGCAGGCAGGGGACTTGGAAATGATGTACGAAACTGAAGAGAAATTCGCTTTTGGGATCCAATTGGTGTTTTAATTTCATGTTAAAAATGGATTATTTTACTAAGGAGGACTGGTACCTATAATCCCATTGCCTCCAAAGTATTTCATTTTTTTACCTGTTACTTTTCAAGGAGGTGCTTGAAACCCCAGGTTCCAGTATAAATTGGGGA
>NW_010165617.1:505-811 GCF_000695765.1 Mesitornis unicolor | reverse complement strand
TGGTGTAGCAGGTCATTAACCACCTCTTCATTCATTATGGGGGATTCATGGTGCTTCCCATCCCTGTCTTCCTGCTCAGGGGACTGGGTACCCAGAGTGCTGCTGGTTTTCCTACTAAAGACTGAGGCAAAGAAGGCATTAAGTACCTCAGCCTTCTCCTCACCCCTGCTCACTATGTTTCCCCCCACATCTACTAAAGGGTGGAGACTCTCCTTTTGTTGCTAATGTACTTATTGAATCATTTTTTATTGTCTTTAACCGCACTAGCTAGATTAAGTCCCTGCTGTGCTTTGGCCCTTCTCATTT
>NW_010165617.1:0-204 GCF_000695765.1 Mesitornis unicolor | reverse complement strand
ATTTCTGCTGGCCCCCCTCCTTGCTTCTCCAAGCATTGAAAACTCTATCAGTTCATGATCACTGTGCCCAAGACAACCTCCAACCATCACATCCCCACAAGACCTTCTCTGTTTGCAATCGGCAGGTCCAGCAGGGCACCTTACTTTGTTGGTTCCTTCACCAGCTGAAGTGACACCAGCTGTGTCAGGAAGTGATCTTCCACA
>NW_010165616.1:21316-22695 GCF_000695765.1 Mesitornis unicolor | reverse complement strand
ACAGCCCTCTGGCATGTCAGCCACTCCTCCTCCCAGCATCCAGTTCCTTCTAGAATTGGATGCTAAATCCTATCTGACATTCAAAGCATGGAAGAAGTATTAGAAATGTGTGTGCGTGTGAGTTGGTTTTTTTTTTGGTTTGTTTATTTGTTTTGGTTTCTTGGGTTTTCTTGGTTTGTTGTTATCCTTGCACCACCTGCATCTTCTGCATGAAAAATGGCAGGATCAGTGTCAATGAGACAGATTTACTAACTACCATACTACCCAGCAGACACGTCCCTTAACGATTCATAGCTGCTAGCATGTATCCTGTCATCAACAGCAGGTACAGACTGTAGAATTTGCACTTCGCCTGTACTTGCATGAGAACCAGTGCATATATCATGACTGCTTCTTCATAGTATTATGTTCCATCAAGCATGGCTCTTACACAGTCAGTATATTAACTGCAAAACCTATTTCCCTACGTTTGTGAATAAAAGGTAAATGACAGGAAATTTCCCAGTTTCTTAGAATCCTTGTTTGAACTTTTCATTTATTTATTGCTGATGGGAACAAGATAGAATCTTTGTTTGCCTTTTCATTATTTTATCAGTTTGTCTTTCTCCTCCTATTCACCCACTTTAGCCCTCATTTGCTTGCATTTCCTGGTTTGCTCTTGGAAGGTGGTTCATGACTGCTGGTGCAGCGTTAGATAGTTTTCCTTAAAGAGAAGCTGGCATCCTATGCAGTTATTCTGGCAGATATTAAGAGAGCATTTCATCAATTAAAAATAAGATCTAGCAAACCTGAATGAGATAGAATGACCTAAGAGCCCCTGGGAATTCATGATGTCATAGAGTAGATGGTGGATATTTTATACCTTTGCCTTGTTTTAGTTATTTGTACGTTGGCTTAGGTGGGACCAGGTAAAGCAGCAGAGTCAGAAAGACTAGAAACAAGAGAAAAGCTCCATCCAGGGCACGGTACTAGGTCCTCCTGATAGATCTTGGAAGTCTTCATACCTGCTTTACTCCTGTGTATCAGGATATAGTGGAATAAAAGTCTATAAACAGAAATTTACTATTGATTGCTATGAAAAAAAAATATATATATATAAACTTTTTCTTAACAAATCACAAAGTTCTGAAGACCATTTTATTGGATGAACTAATATGAATCATGCAGCTGCTTTAGTTCACTGTGGGGTGTCTGAAGGTAATATTAATTAAAAAAATATTCATGAAGTAAGTGCTACCAAAAAAGAGTGGATTTTCAGAGCAGGAATCTATATTGCATTATAATAAATAGCACTTACTTCATTTGTATTTATAGTAACATAAGAGATATTAATTGCTCAGCTGTTTATATCAGCTGCAATGCATAATTTCTTACCAATT
>NW_010165616.1:10557-21285 GCF_000695765.1 Mesitornis unicolor | reverse complement strand
TTCCCTACATGGAATGCTTTCTGAATTTTCTTGTTTGCATATAGGGTATCAGTTAATGAGACATCAATTTAAGTAAGACATTTTGACTCTTCTGTGGTTTAGACTTGCTCATGTCTTACTTTTGTTAAACTGCAGTAATTGCACAGATGCTGGTGCATATTCTAGAGTCTACAAATTAATGCTGGGATTACCAAGAAAAGATTAAGTAATTCCTACTTCTGAAATGTGACTTGCAACTGAGGTGTCCTTAGAAATGCAGGTTTTTTGTTCCTAACAAATCCAGACAAGTAAATTCTACTTGTCTGTGAAAGAAATTAAATTTATTTCCATTCTTATGGTTAAAGGAAGTTTGTTATTTATATTTAAAGTATGTAAATTTTTATTCAAATCGAGTCAAAACCTCAGGCAAACTTTAGTGTTTAGAAATTAGTGGATCCTTGAGGATGTATAGTCATAAGAAATAAACTGTATTCTCCTTAAGTAATTTGAAATAAAAAAGCTAATAGACCTTTTTTTTTTTAAAGCATCATGTGAAAAAACTCAGTAGCTCATTAACAGAATTTACTGTATGGATATAGAAATTAAGTAAAATTCTAAAAATATTAATAATGAACAACAATATATTCTTAGCAGTACAGTAGGCTTAGAGGTCAAAAATTTAACTGTAGAATATGAAAGTTTCAGACAGATTTCTGAAGAACAATACACAACAGATTATCAGAAGATAAAGAAATAATTACTCTGGTGCCCTGAAGTGTTAGGGTTTGTAGGATTCCTGGAAGTATTTCCTTTTCACTGTGTACTTCTTATTTTAATACTTAATGTTAAGTGAAATATAACAATAGACAACTATTTCCTGCCTTACCTCTTCAGTTCCATGCTATTTTGTATTCATAGTGTTTGGATAGTACAATATTGTGTAAGTAAGAATTTGCCTTTGGAACTTCAATGAGTTCTGTCTGATGTTCTGCAGAAGGTTCAGACACTACAGGGTAAGGAGAGGGTAAGAGTCCATTGTTGTGGATGTATTAACTGTAGCCTTCCTCTCTAATGTGAACAGCCTTTCCATTTTCCAGTCTCTTCAATAGCACCAAGACGTTAGTGTGATGCAGTTGTAGGGGAAACAGTGCCACCCGTTGGATAAGCAATATCATCCCTTTGTTACCTACGCCTGGTCCTGGAAGGTGTGCTGATCCCTTTTATGGCTGTCGTGGCTTAATTCTGACAGCAGTTTCTGAATGCCTATCTTTCCCTGCAGTTTTATTATGTTGCTGCACCCTTATTAAAATTTCCAATTGTGGTGAGGTTTCTTGATTGGTTCGTTTGTGGGGTTTTTTGTTTTTTATTTTTTTTTGTGTGTGGGGTTTTTGTTGTTTGTTGTTGTTGTTGTTGTTTGTGTGTGTGTGTGGGTTTTGTTTGTTTGGTTGGTTTTTTTGCTTGGTTTGGCTTGTTGGTTTTTTTTCCTGTATGAAATTTGACTGTTGCAGAGCAGTCAAAGCTCTTCTAGAGCATCTTGCTAACGACGAAGAGCAAAACATTTTTACAGATGTCTTAAGGTGGACTTTATCTGCAGTTTCTCTGACTCCTGCCTCAAAAAGGCATTGTGTACTTTTATTGAACTTGGTGGCTGGATTTTTTTTAAATGAAAGATTTAAGGATTTGCAGCAACTATTCCGTGTTTTTCCCTCTCTTTCCTTTAATCAGATTGGTGTTTATTTTTAACTTGATACTAAGTGCTTAGTCAGTATAGCTGCTAGCATACAATTTCATATTTCTCAATATTAAACAAACAGTAAGTTATTATAAATTAAAATCATATTTTCCTCTAGACAAAGATAAGTGTGGCAATTGCAATATTGTGCCAAATGCATTGGAAAAATAAACAGAGCAAGCAAGCTTCTCCCCGTGGCCTGGTTTACAAAAAAGGCACTAATTCACATATACACGTGCTCTCTTCCTCCTTTAGATTCTAGTTGCTGTGAGTTTGGAGCAGCAGTCTGTCTATGTTCATAACTCTCTTCAAGTATAGTGAGTTCCCTGAAATACTTGTTATCTCCCCTGACAATCTAACAAAGACTCTAATGTGGGGCAGTCCCTGGTATCAGTACAAGCTGGGGTTTGAAGAGAATGAGAGCAGCCCAGAGGAGGACTTGGGAGTACTGGTAATTGAAAAACTGACATAAACTGGCAATGTGTGCTTGTAGCCCAGAAAGCCAACCATATTCTGGGCTGCATCAAAAGAATTGTGGCCAGCAGGTCAAGGGAGATGATTCTCCCCCTCTACTCTGCTCTGGTGAGACCCCAACACCTACAATAGTGCATCCAGCTCTGGAGTTCTCAGCACAAGAAAGATATGGACCTGTTGGAGTGGGTCCAGAGGAGGGCTACAGAAATGATCTGAGGGCTGGAACACCTCTGCTATGAAGAAAAGCTGTGAGTGTTGGCACTTTTCAGCCTGGAGAAGAGAAAGCTCAGGGAAGGCCTTCCTGTGGCCTTTCAATAGTTAAAGGGGATTTATAAGAAAGATAGAGACAATCTTTTCAGCAGGGCCTGTTGCGATAGGACACAAAGCAATGGTTTTAAACTAGAAGAGGGTAGATTTAGACTAGCTATAAAGATGTTGTTTTTTTTTTTGTTGCAATGGGGATGGTGAAACACTGGAACTGGTTGCCCAGAGAGGTGGTAGAAGCCCCAATCCTGGAAACACTCAAGGTCAGGTTTGATGGGGCTCTGAGCAACCTGATCTAGCTAAAGATGTCATTGCAGAGGGTTGTACTATATGACCTTTAAAGGTCCCTTTCAAACCACAGCTTTCCATGAGTCTAGACCTAAACTCAATAATTGTCTTTGTGGGTCCAAATAACCAGGTTGCATTCAGCTCTTTTACATTGGAATACAGCAAAAAATTGCATCTGAGACTTTATCAAATGTGTTTATATAGCATGAGAGGGTATTAAATATATTTTTTAAATTTTAATACAGATCTAATGTGATTGGTTCAGGCCCTGCATTTTCCACACACTTGATATATTTAAGTTCAGCTCAATATCTGTCACTTATCAAAGAAAAACTTGTTTCTCTGCTGACAGGATAACAATGAAGTTTAAGATTCCATTTTTTTCTGATGCTCTTTCTGTGATTTTTGGGGATCTTATGAATTGAATAATGTTAGGTGTGTGTTTAGGGCCAATAGAAGAGAAAACAAGCCTTGATTTAAAATCAGATCTACGTTACAGTAGGCAATTGGTGAAGCTTTGCATACATATCTTACTGTTTGGTTTAGCATGGGAATCTGGAGCTTCTTGCAAAGTGTAGATATTTGCATTTTAATGGCACTTATATGAAATTATCATAAAACACATTTCTTAAGTGTAATGGAAGATCTTACCCATAATCTTCATAATACTATTTAAGCAGCACAACAATGATTTTTAAGAGATTGGATATAACTAAAATGCAAGCTTGGTATACAGTTATGTGCCTTTTTTTTCTATAGGACTCCTTTGGCTCTTAGGCAATGACTGAATGTTGTGACCTAAGAATTAGAAAATAAAAGTCCAGCTTTACTTGTGTACTTTGCAAAACTTGAAAGAATGAGAAGAATGTCATAGAGTCCTTGACAGATTACCGTTTCTCAAATCTCTTGAGATTAGTTTCTCAAATTTAATTTTTGCCATTAAATGGCCATTATGGCATTCTTCAGCTAAAAACTTCTGCTATAGGGTTAGTCTGTTGTTTCAATTCTTTGGGGTTTTGGGGGTTGTTTTTCGGTTGGTTGAGTTGTTTGCTTTGCTTTTGTAAAGGAGATACCTGTATTTAATAGTGGTTTTGATGGTGTTATTAGTATATAAATTATTCCACAGAATGTAGTCTAAAACATCACCATTAGTACTTGGATTTAAACCATGTATGATTGAATACCTGTGCTTAAAACTGATTTGGGTCAAATGAAAATTATCCCCAAAAATGTAAGCACTGTATTCCCAGAACCCTCAGCATCTTGGTTATATCTGTTATAAAAAAAAACACCAAACAGAACAAAACTTCCCTTGAAATGTAGTAATAATAAATAATTATAGAGCTAAACAATTATTTGATTCAGATACAAACTGTGATAGTGTGTCACTTGGAATACTGCAGGTGGGGTGGGGAAGGTGACCACATTCGATATGATTCCCAGTAAATTAATTCAGAGAAAAACAGACACTGCTAATAATAATTTGAAGTATATTGTCAGGTGGCAATCCACAAGTTTTATTCACCACATTAGTTTCTTATGGGGTGGTGAGGCTTTTACCAGTTGATACAGATTTAGTAACTTATTTCACCTTGCAACACCTGTACACATCTGATCAATAATGTAGTTTAATGAAAGAAGATTAAAACTCTAGATATTAACATTATAGTAGACATAGGTAGTAAAAATGTTATTTGAAGAGTTTTATGCTTCAGTCCTTGAATTTGACTGAGAAATCTCACTGATTTGGGTGATAATGCAGCAGATAAGATGGACAAGTACTTATACCGAGGCGAAATACTCTTTCTGTGACAGGTTGAGGTGCTGTATGTCTCCTTAGTACCCTGGTTTACCCAATCCTGTGCAATCAATTCTCTGGGTTTATTTTAAGGGACATGACCTCTAAACAGCCACTTGAGACATGCCTGCCAGAGGACTAAGGGACTTTTTGTTTTGAGTCTGTAGACCAGCAGATCAGATGAGTTGCAAAAGACATAGTTTTTCATCCGTTTCCCATCCTGAGTGGGAAATCTTTAATGATTTCTTCCAGAAGAACTGCATTTTAAGAGGAGGTTGGCTTCATGTTTTCGGATTCCAAACTACCCAGTGGATGGCATTGCTCAGGAGACAGAAGCCTATAGTAAAGGGTATCAGAAATCTAAGTTGCAGTGGGTACAGAAACTATTGTGTATTTTGTGATTCTTCAAGCTAAAATTTGAGTGCAGAAATTTAGTTATGCTGTCCTGTGTAGATGCAGACCTACTTTGGGTAGGATGTGAAACTAAATCTTCCCACAACGTTAGAGAATCTTTGGGAGCCAGTAGAATAGACAACTGTAATAGCTTTATGTTCAGAAAAAAGAAATTAGAGACAGATGGTGATGTGGTTAATCCAGCTTCTGCTGCACGAGCCAGAGAAGCAAGTTCTACTATGTTAATAAGGGCTGGATGCTAGAGCTAACAAAATTGTTTGGTTCCAAAACTTCAACACATTTAAAGGAGGGAAAACATTGGGACTACGAAGTGCCCAGGGTATACTTTTATTTTATTAGGAAATATTGCATCAAGCTATTGTTCTAAACTGTTTGAAAGTTTACTCTAGTCTCAGTAGACAGGAGTGCAGGCTGAATATGTATTTTTACATAGTCTTACACTTATCCTGTGGATTTCACAGCCATGAATATAAATTGAAATTCAATCTTATCTGTCATCACTCTTGGTTTACCTACCAATGAGCAGAAACTTACTGCAGTTCAGAAGAATAGGTCTCATAAAATGATAGTGTGATTTGAATGCCATGCAATAGGATTGCTTGCCACTTGAAGTTAAAGTATGTAGTTTAGCAGAGATTAGGATCTAAGACCTAATTGTATACTGAGTTTCCTTGAGCTAGGATTCAACTTGGTTTTGTCTCTTTTTCCATCCAAGAAAACATTCTATGATAATATGTAGTGTTAGAAATTTTCTAAAAAAAATTACAACTGAAATAAAAAAATACTAGTTTATGATTTATTTTTCTTACCTCTTTTGTGTGTGAAAGAATGTTTCCCTTTAACACTGTTAAATAATCACTCTTTTCTTTTCTTTTGTAGGTTGTCTTAGTCTTCGCTCTTAGTATTGGTGCTCTTGTAATATACTTCATAGATTCGTCTAAGTGAGTATTCTAGTACATTTTCCTTTCTCTCCTTTCCTGAAGCAATTATACATCTTTAAATTGCTCCATTCATCTACTTCAAATCAGTACTTGGTCTCATTGCCTGAGTGCGAAGAACTTTATAATAGTGCATCGTCTACCAAAATAACTCAAGAATGGGAAAAAGATCTTATATAAACTAGATCGAACATGGTCACATTGGATCTGTAGAATGAATAGAAAGAAAAAATAATTTTGTGTGTTGAGATTATACATACTGTTGCAAAATTATAGTTTTTTTATGTTCATTGGACATATGTACGCTCTTTCAAATTCAAGACTAGGATAAGAAATACAGGGGATGAATATTTGCCAAAAATTAATTTGCAAGAGAAAAAAATTGTCTTAGGAGACTGACAGGAACACTTCTGAACAATTCTGAATTAATTAGACAGTATGAACATTATATCTTGCATATATGTTTAGATTTCCAAGTCCTGAGTTTGATAGATTTTTGCTAAGATAAGATAAGCCAATAAAAAGCTGCAAAGCATCTCAATATTTTTTAGATTTGCACCAACGTTATCATACAGCTTTGTAGTTTTAGCTAGGCAATAGAAAGTTTCATCCTGACAATTTGAGGTATGTGATGGTTTAATACAAACCAATGTAACTAGCAATATCCTCTCTTTTAATATCATTCATACCCCAGCCTTGTTTTCATATCAAGCTGGATGTTGTCAGTGGTTTAACAGGCAAATTGGAAGTGTAACACAGAAGAAACCAGTAAAAAGGGACTTAATTTAATATTATTCTGTTGAATCAAATTATTTTAGGGGGATTATATTCTGAAGTATCAATTGCATTTTAAAGCTCTAGGACTGCATATTTGCTACTTTTCTCTAAACTAGTTTTAGGCTTGCTATTACGGCAGTGATTAAGATAGCATGCTGGAGTCACTCCACCTAGCTGTCTCTAATGGCAGTGGCAATAAGCAATCCTTACGTGACTTATAAAATCAGATATTTCACTGTTGACATCTGCACATACTGCTATTTAGGCAGGTGGCACCACCAGCAAAAGACATTTTTATTGTGTGAGTTTCAAGCCATACCTTTGTACCTCAGATGTGTTAAGCATAACACAAATAACTAAGGCAAATATTTTATTCGTGGAGAGGAGCCAAGTGGTGGGAAAATTCAAGTTCTATCTTGAGCTCCCTTGAAGTGAGGACAATACTTTTTCCTTCTTAACATTATGATGATTGTTCTCATTAATTTTAGCATTTTTTCTTTAATACTGAAGCACATAGGTGATACTTTTCTCAAGATCCTTAAAAAAAACTTTTTAAGGCACAACAGCAAAGCTTCTGGGTGCCCAACATAGCCAAGTCAAAAGTGTCAAATAGAATAAAACCTTGTTTTCAGTTATGTTTCCATTTCAGACCAACAAAATACAGCTGTTTGTTGTGCCAGTTGTCTTTTGTGAAACATGGATTATACAATGATTCCAAGTCTTTCTATTCTAGAAGCTTTTGTTTGATTGTTTTTCTCAGGAAGAGCAAAACTGACAGCATGGGAGATTTCTCTGGGGTGCTTAAGATTTCTGTGTGCCTAATCCACGTATTGCTACCAGTTTATTGGCTGCTCTGTCAATGGGAAAAGTTTTTTAACTGTAGGCTTCTCTGGGTTTTCAGCCAACTCCTGGTTGCAGTTTAAATTCAGCAACCTCAATATACCTTAATTCAGCAACCTCAATATAACCTTAATAACCTTAATATACTTTACTTGCACACTTTTCCTTTATTTTCTCTTAATTCTCTTTTATCCTACTTTGTTCCACACACACATCTTTGTCATCTTTTCTTTTTTTTTTTTTTTTTTTTTTTGGTAAATAGTCATTAGTAGTTTAATTTGGGTTGGAAACTCCCCAGATATACCCCTGAAGTGAAAAATTCTGCTTTATTCTGTATTAACAGCTGTATTAATAGCTGACCTATTTCAACAATGTAGAATCAAATGTAGTAAAATATCAGTCTGTTTAAGATCCCCAAGTGCATGATTAGTAAAAGTAGCTCCTTTCAGAATTTGGTCAAACAGGAAATAATGACGGTAGGGCGAGAGGATGACTTGTGATAACTCAACAAAACAACTCGGACAACAGAATCTATGGCTTGGCCAGGATCTGGTGTGCACACCAGACAGATAGTGACATGTACGATTGTGTGCTTTCCCTTGACAGTGCATTCCATAGCTGTTGTATTCTGCCTGTGCCATGGACACTTAGCTGTCATTTGATCTTACACACGAGTGACAAAAATCATGGCTTCAATCTGAAGCTGAAGAGTACTAGTGTGAGCATGTGTCCAAAACAAAATGCCAGTCATCTATTCATCCAAGACAGTCTGTCAGTAGTTTTGCAGACGCAATGGCAGATGTGTCCAAAAATTCTTACATGACTTCATACATAAGGGACATGAAGAAAGATGGGAATAACACCATCATTATCTTGGATAGGGAAGGAAGGGGAAGAAGGTGGAAAGACCGCTGATTTTGTTAGGCAAGGATGTGTGTCATGATTAGTTCTAATGGAAGACACTGAGGAACTCAGTAAGGCTCATACTGAAGATGCTACCCATTGCTCCCTCTGCCTTATTCATGCTATAGGGAGGGTGACTGGAGACAAAATGAATGCCATCACAGTTGTAAGAGCAGTGTAAACTTAGAGCATTTCTATGCTACTCAGTTCATCACTCTAACAGGCACTGTCCCAGCCTAGTACCTCTTGATATGGTACGTCCAGTGTAAAGCTATTTGGAGAGATCTGAGATGAGAAAATAGTGCAGCTTTGTCAACATGGTATCCTCCATACCAGTTAGTCCTACAGCTCAGCAGAGCCAGTTAAGCAGCTTTTTGTTACTATACAGTATGTCTGTACTAATTCTGGTTCTGGCACAAACTTAAGGATCTCTGCATCAATACTCCATTACAAAATATGGGTTCAGTTGTGATCCAGTACATCTTTTTTAATCTGAGTTGACTTTTCTTAGTAAAAAGCAGTACTTGAATCACCTTTTAAGAAACCTAAGCAAAATCACAAAAATAATAATTCTTGGTGGAAAGAATGAAGTTTATTAATTTTGAAAACGATAGACATTAATACAATACCCTTCATTAAGATTATTGTGTTGTTTATTAAATGTTTCTACATTTTACAAGCCACCAGCTTGAATCATTTTCTCGTAGTAACATAAGATGTATATAGAACATTTTTCTTTCAAGTGAATATGTATGTTTTCGGTGATGCATGGCAGTGACTAATGGAATATTTCAGCCCTTAAATTGGGAATTTACTTAGCAGTGACATTACTATCTTGGCATCCCTGTCAGTTAAATCCAGTTGCATCCTGGTAGGAAATGTTTCACTTATTACTAAGGACTAGACTCCTTCCTTCCTTTATTTGTAGAATCTCATTCATAAAATACTTTCTTCTTCTACAGTGGCATTTTTCAATACTGGAAATAGCCATTAAATGTGCTGTTAAACATTTTTTAAAGAGATATTATAAATATCACCCACCTAATTATTTTACTTGTTTGGTAATGAATAACCAAATAACTACATTTTTATTTTCAGAGGTTTGTTTGCTGTAATGTCTGTCTTCTATTTTTAGCTTGAATAAAAGCAGAACATTCAAAGAAAAAGTAATAAGCAGTTACTTAGGAGAGTTTTCATTAAGAAACTCATCTACTTTACTATAGAATACAATTGTTTATCCTAATGATCTCCAATCTTTTCCAATTCATGTTTCGATTAAAATTGTTCATCATTTAATTCTTCAAGGTAAGAAAATAATGGAATTATCCTTAATTCTTAAGAGGAAAATCTGACTTGATGGTGGATCTGACTCTTTAGGTGGTTCTCTAGAGTCTGCTGAATGTGCTGCAGTAGGATAGAGAGCCTGAGATTGGCCAATACTTTGTCGTTTGCCATGCTTTTTTTATAAGTAGTTTTCATAACCTTCCTCCTTCCTGTGTCCACTTCTGTTTATTTTTTCTGCATGTAAAAGGTGTCATAACAAGTACATATATAATTACTTCTCAGAGTTTTGTTTACGTCAGCATTAAAGATAAATTGCCTATTTTCATTTCCATTTGTTGTTCTGACCTCTGCATATTGTACTGAATTACTGACTTGAATAGAGTAAAAAATAACATTTGCTTGCCATAACCATCTTTAGGCATGGTCAGTAAAAGCACTAGCAGAAAGCTCAATTTCCCACTAAACTGGTAACTTGAGGCTCCCATTTTCTATTTCTTACAGTGGAAGTAGCATGGAAACTCTTTAGGATGTGAATATCCTTTTCTATTCCGGTTATTTTCTGGGGTGCAATACAATGTAATATGCAACCATAGATATAAGATGTGCTTTTCAGGCACAGTTTATTTTTTTTTTTTTTGCCAAGGAACTTGTTTTCTAATGACCATTTATTACTGTCCTGTCTCTTGAAGTTTACCTCATTAACTGGAGTCCCTTCACTAAAAACTCATGTCTATGTAGAAATAATAGAGCTGACCAATAGCAAGGTGAAAATATAAAAGCTCTCACAACGAGCTTTATATGTTCTGCTCACATTTGTTTTTCAGATTGGTATATGTTTTTTGGAGTTGTTTGTATTTTCAGAGGAATGAGTGTAGTTATTCCTAAATGGCTATTTTTTTCCAATACTGTGTCACATATTGTACTTGATTAGAATTGTATATAAAAGCGCCATCTGGAAATGAGTGTAAAACAGCTGGATCTAAGAATAACAGTGGCACCACGAATAGGAAGATTTATACAAACATACACACAGACAT
>NW_010165616.1:0-10526 GCF_000695765.1 Mesitornis unicolor | reverse complement strand
TGCTGAGCCCTGAGCTTGTTCTCAGCTGTTGCGTTCTTAATCAGACAGCTTTATTTCTTTTTATACATCTAAAACAAAAAAGTTAATTGTATGGTCAACTCTACTTTCTTCATGTTCTGTTTAATAAGTACTTGCTCCTTTTGTATACTCATTGTATAAAATCCCATTTTTATGGGATTTATCAAGGGAACCTGAATACTACCCAAATGTAAAACTACCAAGTTTGTCTTATATACACCATAAGGAAAATGCCTTTATTCTGATTCTTATCTTGATTTCTGAATTTATATTTTTTAATGAGCTTTATGTGTTTTGCAAATGTGTCTATTCTGGACTTTCCTTAAAGCTTCCCAAGTTTCTAAAACTATCAGAAAATACTCTACATATTCTCCTCATATCCATACCCCCTTCATCAGGAAATTTCATCAAGGATTTTCATTCCCTTGTGAAATACAGTTTTCTTCAGCTTTGTCTGTCTCCTGTGGTGCTTCTCAGTTCAGTTTTTTGGCCTTGTCTTTATTATTTAAAGTGAAGCAAGTCTTTGTTATTACCTACCTACTTAGTAGTAATATTAGCTGGAAACACATGTCAGAGATGCTATACTAGAAATTGCTTAACACAACAATGAAAAAGAAAAAGTCTGGCTTCTTGGTTTGAAGTATTTGTGATGGTTTTTTTGCCATTGTGTGGGAATAGATTCGGAAGGATGCATTGGAAAGAAATATTCTATTTGAGAAATTTCCTGTCTGACAGCATAAGGAAAAAAGTGTCATTAGCAAGTTCTTTTGGAATGTTTTAATAGCAAAATATTTTTTTTTTCCTAAATGACTTTTTATTTCAAGTCCTTATGAACTTTGTTATTCTGTGGAATTATTTAAGGATAAATTGTGATTGTGTGATTGTGTTTGATTTTGCTGCTTATTTGCTAGCACTGCCATTTTGTCTTGTGAAAGACATTCAATTTAGTGCAGCAAAATGTTCTATAGAAATACTACAGGCCCGATGAGGATTATTTATTTAAATATTACAGATCCAGACTGTCACTGCCCAAGGGAATTAATATCTTTCTCATATGTTAGACTGTGTTATCCCTATTACAGATATGCCTGAGGTATGAAGTTTAACTTGAGTAGTTCAGTAAGGCTGTACAAACACCAGAAAAATGGTATTTTTAGATAACAATCTCATATTTTCATTACAAATCAGTCAGCTTTTCCACATCACCTGGACTAATCTGCAGAACATTTTGATGACTTTTTCTCAGTTTCATGGCTCTTAGGGGAAAATCAAATGAAATTTCAATTGTAATTCAAATAATTAAATGCTGCTACATCTGAATTTTGTGTGAATCCCAGTGGTCTGATATATTAAAGAATTAAGATGTGTCTAAGTTTATTAGAAATACAGTTCTAGGAGAAAGTTCAGTGCTTTGATCTTTGATTTTGTTATTTTGCAAAATATTCTATAAATTTTATTATAAACTTCAGGTTACAGTTTGATTAATTTTTAAAGTGTTGTGAATGTATTATTCTTTTACATTTCTGTGTCTTGCAATTTTAAAAGAATGTAGTTTTCTGCTCCAGTAAACAGTTTTAGACCTACACTGTGTCACTTTGCTGAGGACATCCCATGCAGTTCAGGCCCCTAGGATTTTAAGCCATTTACCAGTATTTTGAGTGTATACAGTTTCTATATAGCATTTCAGCCTTCATATTTGAGGAATTGCACTGGAACAGGCTGCCCAGAGAGGTTGTGGAGTCTCCTTCTCTGGAGACATTCAAAACCCGCCTGGACGCCTTCCTGTGCAACCTCATCTAGGTGTTCCTGCTCCGGCAGGGGGATTGGACTGGATGATCTTTTGAGGTCCCTTCCAATCCCTAACGTTCTGTGGTTCTGTGATTCTGTGAATTAAGTAGGGCTTAAATAAAACTAAACTTTGCATCAACTATACCTCCTTATAGTGAAATGCAAAAATATCTTAATTTTGTTTATAAAACTCTTCTTTGTCTTACTGCATTTATTAAACCACACTTAGTGGTCACTGGAGCTTTGTAGTTTAAGTACACATTAAAGTTAATACATACACACTTTTTTTCATGATACATGACTAGAGATAAAGAAGCCGACTTTAAATTCTAGGAAAGAAATGTTGTTAGACGATATTTACTATTGCTCAAATTGTTAAAATTACAGTGGTCTGTATCTTGGTGAGTAGATTAAAATGATATTATTCCCTCTATAATTAGAATTCTCGGGAAAGAATACAGGCAGTCTCATACAGCCTAGTCAAATCCCCTGTGCTACCCTGCAGCGGTCTCCTTGTCAATTTCACTTCTTTGTTTATTTTCATTTTGTTAACACGGCAGCAATTTCTGGCCAGTTCTGTGAGCTGTTAAATTTTGTCCCATGCTGAAGTAAATCTGATTGGATTTATTCTCCCCACCTCTCCTTTACAAAAAGAGGTGAGGAGTGGATGGAGAAGTTTATTCCTAAAAAACTGCTCAATAGTCAAATGGAGTGATAGGTGTCATTTTTTGCTTTAAAGGAAATTTAGGTTAAATATGTAAATTAATTTCTCTTGACTCATTATGTTCAAGTCACTTGGTTTTTACTATTCTTACAAAAACATTACTTAAGCTGTTTGTGCTGCTGATTCTCAGCAAATGACAAAATGTATGGTTTATAAAGACTCTGTCAGCACCCTTTAAACTGATACAGCATTAAATAAGATTTTTCAGTCATAAGTAAGGGCTAGTTTTCTCTTTACTATGTTTGTAACAGATAACTGAGAATACACTATTGATTTAATTGAAAAACGATTTGCAGAAAAGAGCCTTATTTGTGGTAATGAAGTGTAATTTTCTTCATTGCTCTGCAAAGTTTCATGGAAAAATGTCCAGAGCTAAGATTCAGTGCTTTCATAATGGAATACTACAGTTGAAGCCAGCTGAATATGCAGTGCAGTGCGTGGCCTCTGCAGGCAATTGAATACCAGAAAGATGGAAGGCCTTTGTTAGGTACAGAATCATAGAATCATAGAATGTATTGGGTTGGAAGGGACCTTTAAAGATCGTCTAGTCCAACCTCCCTGCAAGGGCATGGTTACTAGATCAGGTTGCTCAGAGACCCATCAAGCCTGACCTTGAATATCTCCAAGGATGGAGCCTCCACCTCTCTGGGCAACCAGTTCCAGTTATCTACCACCCTCATATTAAAGAACTTTTTCCTAATATTCAACATAAATCTACCCTGTTCTGGTTTAAAGCCATTACTCCTCATCCTATTGCTACATGCCCTAGTGAACAGCTTTTCCCCAGATTTCTTATAGGTACCTTTCAGGTATTGGAAGGTCAGTATAAGGTCCCCCAGGAGCCTTCTCTTCTCCAGACTGAACAGCCACAACTCTCTCAGCCTATCTTTATAGGAGAGCTGCTCCAGCCCTTTGATCATCTTTGTGGCCCTCCTCTGGACCCATGCCAGCACTTCAATGTCCTTTTTGTGTTAGGGACTCCAAAGCTGGATGTAGTACTCCAGGTGAGGTCTCACCAGAGCAGAGTTGAGGGGCAGAATCACCTCGCTCAATCTGTTGGCCGCACTTTTGATGCAGCCCAGGATAGTTGGCCTTCTGGGCTGCAGATGTGCATTGGTGGCTCATGTCCAGCTTCTCGTCTACTAGTACCTTCAAGTCTTTTTCCTCAGTGCTGCTTTCCAGCACAGAATCACAGAATATTAGGAGTTGGAAGGAACCTCAAAAGATCATCTAGTCCAACCCCTCTACCAGAGCAGGATTAGCTAGACTAGGTCACTTAGGAATGCGTCCAGGAGGGTTTTGAACATCTCCAGAGAAGGAGACTCCACAACCTCTCTGGGTATCCTGTTCCAGTGCTCTGTCACCCTCACAGTGAAAAAGAAGTTTTTTCTTATGTTCCCATGGAACTTCCTATGCTCCAGCTTGCACCCATTCCTCTTCAGATCTTTCATTGCCTGTTACTGAGAAGAGCCTGGCTCCTTCCTCCTGACACTCGCCCTTTACAAATTTATAAGCATTAATGAGGTCACCCCTCAGTCTCCCCTTCTCCAAGCTAAAGACCCAGCTCCCTCAACTGATCCTCATAAGGGAGATGCTCCACTCCCTCAGTCATCTTTGTGGCTCTGTGCTGGACTCTTTCAAGCAATTCCCTGTCCTTCTTGAACTGAAGGGCCCAGAACTGGACACAATATTCCAGATGCGGTCTCACCAGGGCAGAGTAGAGGGGGAGGAGAACCTCTCTCGACCTACTAACCACCCCCCTCCTGATACACCCCAGGATGCCATTGGCCTTCTTGGCCACAAGGGCACAGTGCTGGCTCATGGTCATCCTGCTGTCCACCACTTTCCAGCCGCTTGTCCCCAAGCCTGTAGCGCTGCATGGGGTTATTGCGACCAAAGTGCAGGACCCAGCACTTGGCCTTGTTAAACCTAATACAATTAGCCTCAGCCTATCCAACACCCTCTGCAAAGCCTCCCTACCCTCAGGCAGAATAATGCTCCCTCCCAACTTAGTGTCTTCTGCAAACTTACTGAGGGAGCACTCAATCCCCTCATCCAGATCAGTGATAAAGATGTTAAACAGGACTGGCCCCAAAAACCACTTGTGACTGGTCACCAACTGGATTTAGCTCCATTCACCACAACTCTCTGTGCTCGGCCATCCAGCCAGTTTTTCACCCAGCAAAGCGTATGCCCGTCCAAGCCATGCCCAGCCAGCTTCTCCAGGAGGATACTGTGCGAGATGGTGTCAAAGGCCTTACTAAAGTCCAGGTAGACAACGTCCACAGCCTTCCCCTTGTCCACCAAGCAGGTCACCTCGTCATAAAAGGAGATAAGATTAGTCAAGCAAGACCTGGCCTTCCTGAACCCGTGCTGACTGGGCCTGATCGCTTGGTTGTCCTGCATGTGCCGTGTGATGGCACTCAGGATGATTTTTTCCATCACCTTCCCTGGCACTGAGGACAGACTGACAGGTCTGTAGTTCCCCAGATCCTCCTTCTGGCCCTTCCTGTAGATGGTTGTCACATCTGCAAGCCTCCAGTCAACTGAGACCTCCTCAGTCAGCCAGGACTGTTGATAAATGATGGAAAGTGGCTTGGTGAGCTCTTCTGCCAGTTCCCTCAGGACCCTGGGGCGGATCCCATCTGGCCCCATAGACTTGTGTACACTTAAGTGGTGTAGCAGGTTGCTAATCATCTCTCCGTGGATTATGGGGGCTTCACTGTGCTTTCCATCCCTGTCTTCCCACTCAGGGGGCTGGGTACCCAGAGTACTGCTGGTTTTCCTACTAAAGACTGAGGCAAAGAAGACATTAAGTACCTCAGCCTTTTCCTCATCCCCAGTCACTGTGCTTCCCCCCACATCTACGAGAGGGGGGAGACTTTCCTTCGTTCTCCTTTTGTTGCTAATGCAGTTATAGAAACCCTTTTTATTGTCTTTAACAGCACTAGCTAGATTAAGTTCCAGCTGCACTTCAGCCCTTCTAATTTTCTCCCTGCACGACTTCATGGTAGCCCTTTACTCCTCCTGAGATGCCTGCCCCTTCTTCCAAAGATCATAAACTCTCTTCTTTTTCCTGAGCTCCAGCCAGAGCTCTCTGTTCAGCCAGGCTGGTCTTCTTCTCCGCTGGCTCGTTTTCCGACACACGGGGAAGGCCTGTTCCTGCACCTTCAAGAGTTCCTTCTTGAAGAGTGTCCAGCCTTCCTGGACTCCTTTGTCTTTCAGAACTGCCTCCCAAGGAACTCTGCCAACCAGGTCCCTAAACAGGCCGAAGTCTGCCAAAGTGGCAGTTGTGCTAGCCCCCCTCCTTACTTCTCCAAGGATTGAAAACTCTTATCATTTCATGATCACTATGCCCAAGACAGCTTCCAACCATCACATCCCATGCAAGACCTTATCTGTTTGCAAACAGCAGGTCCAGCAGGGCACCTTCCCTTGTTGGTTCCTTTACCAGCTGTGTCAGGAAGTTATCTTCCACACACTCCAGGAACCTCCAGGACTGTTCCCTCTCTGCTGTGTTATATTTCCAACAGATATCCGGGAAGTTGAAGTCCCCCATGAGTACAAGGGGAAGCGAATGTGAGCACATAATCTCCTTGCCTGTATTGGTAACAAGGATTGCCCCTACCCAGGTACAGGACCCTGCACTTGGCCTTGTTGAAACTCTTGAGGTTCATCTGGGTACAGATGCTGTTAAGTATGAGTGAAATCCAACAAGAACAGTGATGTAATTATTATAAAGGAAAAAGCAAAAGAAATAAGCCACAAGGGAGGAGGGGGGAAAAACCAGATAATTATCCTTCATGTGTTAGTATGCACTTAGCTGTCTAGGACAAAAGGATTGGGTATGATTTTATGTTTTCTAGTTCTGTTGGTAGACATCTGTCCCTCAAGGTACAGCAACCGTACAGAAGTATTTTTTGCCTACAAGATACTCTTGATAAAAAGTTAACATTTAACACATTCACCTTTTGTAATACAGTTTATTGTTTATGATGATAAACTCAGAGATTCTCAAAAGATTGAAATGAATCCAAACGCAATAAAGATGTGTGGTACTTTCTGGCCCAGGACAGAGTCTGTTTTCATCACATGTTGCTCTGCAGTTCAGGGTCACAATTACTCAGGTAAGAGTTTGATCTTTTAGTGTAGCTGATTAGTGAGGATTTTGTTAAATTATTTTATTTTTAATCCAGAGGCTGTGTGTAGGCACACAGGAATGCTTCTGAGGTTTTGGTGTTAGATGTTAGCATTTTATAGCTTGTCTGAAAATGAATGACGAATCCAACAGATACGTAGTACCAGCAGGTAGATTTTTATTTTTTTTCTTACTGTGCTGTAAGTCAGTTCTATCATCTCATGACAAATGGTACTCATAGCAAGAAAGTTTACACTGGTGGTTCTGGAGCTGTTTATAAGAAGTAGGCTTTAAAGCATAGATTTGCACATCTGCCTTACGTCTTTTTGAGTCAAATTCTTTTGTCCCTGCTGTATTTAAGAAAAATTTTTGTTTATTGCTTTTTGGTTTGGTTTGGTTTTGGATGCTGTTATGCTTTATGTGGGATACTTGAGCTTCTTAAATGGGTGACGGGAAGACAGTGGCTTGACAAAGACCATAACAGATTGTTACCTTACCTGGCAATTTTTGTCCAAGCAAATGCCCATTGATAAGTGATATTTAAAATACCACTGACTGGTATTCAACACTCCTCTGTGCCACACTGCATCTTTCTTTCCCAATGAATTGCTTCTGCTTTTGTGTACTGAGAAATCAAAAGTCATCAAGTTATACATCAGGGTGAATAAGGACTGCAAATTGACAGCTGCTTCTAGTTGATTCCTGGCAGTCTTCCTTGCTTTCTATCTCTGATTTGGGAAGATTGTCTCCATGCTCTAAATTTCATTATTTTTTGTAGAGCAGGATCTCAAAGTTTTATTTGTGCAAAATTAAGAAGAGTCTTCCATTCACCTGAAGGGTCAGAGGAGATGTCAGGCATAATCTGTCATGTCTGGAAAACCATACTTCTAAAATATGTTTAAGTTCTTCAGTTTATCCTCTGCTGCCCTGCTTGCATAAATCTTGCATTAGATTTGATGCTATACTCAATTTGTATCACTGCATAAACCTGTAGGTCTGTGAGGTGAGTGAAACCAGAGTGGTGAAAGTATCTCTGTTATCTCAAAACCTCAGAACCAATGTCCTTTCTAATTTCTATCCATGTATATTCATTTCTTTTCTGATCCAAGGCAGGGACTGATGCTACTGCTAGTATTTTCCTTGTCTTCCATAGATAGTAATATGATGTGTTCCTCCTTTGGCACTTGAAATTAGTCTGAAGAATGTGCTTCAGGGAATAATCGTGTGGTAGTTCCACAGGGTGAAAAAATGCTTGCAATTGATCTTTCTCAGTTTCACATTCCTGTGTTTTTCTAGTCTTGTAAATTTATGTTTATTTTGAAAATTATATTTAATATTTGTGTTACAGCACTACATGTTACGCTGCATCTGAACAGCAAAGTGTTACTTGCTGGCTTAAGTTACAGTTTACTAATAATGGCTATCTTTCTGAATAATAATTTACTGTCTATGCAGCAGCAGCAATAAAATAAGTTTATTAACACAATTATACTTACACATTCTTTTGGTAATGACTTGGATCTGAACTTAAGAAATGCAGATAAATAACATTAGATTAGCTTTTAATTACAGCTTAGATTCTAGTAGCTTTCACTAGCAACAAGTTCTCAGGAAGTCTGCCCTGTGTTTATTTTCACCACCTACTGTATGCAGTATTTTGGAGGTCAGGTTGTGTAATGAAACCATATAGATCACATTTCTGGCATGCTTGTTTTTGCTTCGCTGTTTTTACAAATTCAACCCATGCTGCTTAATGTATTTTCAGTATTGCTGTGAGAACATACTCTTAAATTACATTTTAAATTATTTTAAAAACCACACTAGTATATAATTAATATATGGGTTAGAATCTTTCTTTAATTTTCATTCTTTTCCTCTTTTCAAATGAATCTCTACATTTTTTGTTTCATCCTAAAGCATCTGACAATGCATCTGCAAATATTTCATCCTGTGCTTTCTTTCCCTGTAGACAGATTAGTTATGCATACTGAATTGACAGCATACTTCTTTACGACTGGACAAATTTGCCAACCTATCTAATATAAAAAAGGAGATAACTCAGATGAGGCTTTAAAAATACCAGATACCATATAGCTGTTTTCAAAACATGGCTTGCATAAAAGATTGCCTTTCAGAGTTGAGTTGAATGTACAATCAGTGCCTCACTCTCTGCTTTTTGAACTATGGATACAAATAAAGATGTGACCTCTTTTGCTTTTTTTCCTCCAATTTCTCCTGACAGCTTGACAAATTGTAGCTTTTGGGACACCCCAGTAGTTGATGAGTCATTTCTGCTTAAAAATAGAATTCCTTGCAGCAAGGACACCCATTCCACTTTTGATGCATATGTTGTTTCTGACAGAGTCATAGGGCCAACTATGCCATGTTAATTAAGCAACTAGAAAAATAAAAAGCTATCTTTTCAGTAAATACCAGAGCTGGAATCCAACACTGAAAAAAAGAAAAAGGAAATCCCATATGAAAAAGGAAATCCCATATATGGGAACATGAATACTTGCATGCTTCCCCGTATGTTGCTGACGTTTTGAGCCTTTCTTAGGTAGCTGGTACAATTTAATGAACATCACTGTCCCACCTTTCTCTTTCTCTTTTTTTTTTCCTCTTCCTATTTCAAAGTCCTCTGAATCGTGACAGAACACCAGCTTCCTAAGGGGAACTGTAGGATTTGATTCGTGTGTACAGAAGAGCTGTAATAGAGCATTACAGTATTGTTATCCTTTTATTTGTGAAGCATTTGAAATCTGCACGGGAAGAGTGCTGTAAGAGAACAGTGATCAAATGATCAGCTGTATTCAGTGTAAGGTACATGTGATAGGATGCCCTAAACAAGCCTCAGTGAGACAGCATAAAATACATATGTGTTTAATATTAAAAATGGCCATTTGTTGGATTGTAGTAGGTCTTGCTCACTTCAACTCTCATAAAGTTTTTATTACTCTTATTAGACCTAGTGCAATTAAAGAGCGGGGCAGAATCTGTTCTTTAGTATAATTGTTAGCTCATGGCATATTTATTCATCTGGTACTGATGGGAATTGTTTGGCCTCAAAAATGAGGGCCAGCCACTTGTGTGGAATGAGGTGATGGCACATCACCATGTCAACAAAATAATTAATTCTTATAATTCAGAAAATTGCAGGAATTTGCTAGAGACAGTGTGATACCTGTAAGGATCATTAGACAATGCAAGTTTAATAGTCTGATGCCAATAGCCCTAGAAGATACTGCATCGGCCATATCTGTTTTGTTCTTGTTACCCTTTAATGTGTTCTCAAAACAAAGGAATTTTACATTCATGTACAATTATTTAAATTTCTGTTAATTATACTCCATCTCTACTGAAAAAGAATAGCATTTTTAAACAAAGATGGCTTAGTTTCTATTCCTATGAGAAAATGGAATTAGAAGAATAAAATTACATTGAGTATATGGAGTATGTTTTGATATTTATATTTATACTATTAAACAGTATTCATTCTAAGTAAAAGTCCACTTAATATCACTGAATGCAGATAACTAGTTCTGCTTTTCACAAGTAGCCATATTACTCAAAAAACTGTTAGGTGACTTAGATTTTAAAATATAGAAAGCAGTACTGAAGTAATCAGTTGATATACTGTTATTTACAGAAAATCCACTCTTCACTGCACATGATGTTTCTGAATAATACTAATGCTTAACAAAATTCTTGTAAAGCTCTTTGATAACTTAAGTTTAACCTTAACATTTCTCACCTTATATTTGAAATTTCTCTTCAGTGACATGCATTAATTACCTTATCACAAAATTCAAGTGAGAAATAATTAGGATCCATAAACTTAAATCAGAGTATATATAT
>NW_010165615.1:49229-71577 GCF_000695765.1 Mesitornis unicolor | reverse complement strand
TAATTCTCAGTTCTAATTTCGTATGCATTTTAATTTACTTATTTTAATTTATTTATTTAAATTTATTTATCTTTTGTTTTTTTTAATCCATGTTTTTTAAACGTAGAGGAGAAGGTCCAGCATGGTTTGTGAAGAAGCTGGATTTTAGTGACGTGCAGGTGGCGTCCTGGCAAACTGGCCCACCGTTCCCCAGAGAGGCTGAGAGGAAAGGCTGAGGGAGCTGGGTCTGTTTAGCCTGGAGAAGAGGAGACTGAGGGCGGAATCGCATTAATGCTTATAAAATAGTAAAGGGTGGATGTCAGGAGGATGGGACCAGACTCTTCTTGGATGTGCCCAGCGACAGGACACAGAACAGAGGAGGTTCAACCTAAACATAAGGAAAAACGTCTTTGCTGTGACGGTGACAGAGCACTGGACCAGGCTGCCCAGAGAGGCTGTGGAGCCTTCTCCTCGGGAAACATTCAAAACCTGCCTGGACGCGTTCCTGTGTGATCTTGAGGTGATCCTGCTCTGGGAGGGGGTTGGACTGGATGATCATCAGAGGTCCCTTCCAACCCCTACCAGTCTGTGGTTCTCTGTGAGGCACATGCCTGAGCGCTGGTGGGTTTTGGCTCCGACCCTTTATAACTGCTGTACTCGTTCATCTTGATGTGATTTGAAAAATTATAATGGACATTATCATTGCTTTAGTCTTGCTTCTCATTGAAATTACCTCCTTTGATTTAAATACCTGAATAGGGCTTTATGTGTCAAAATACAAGTATTATAATAGAAATTAGAATTACAGTATTTCTCTTGTTTCTGGTGAAAGCTAATCTGATCCATTATCTTTTCATTAAGGACAACTCAGATTCTAGAGATTAACATCTAATCTGCATACACGTTTTCCAACAGTGCTTTTAGATATTCCATGTAAGTCATAAATAGCAGCTGCTAGAATCTCTGTAATGTGTTTAGTGCCGCATTTAAACCTTTTTGCCAAGGATTTGCTGCAAACGGGCTAAACCCTGTATAAGAAAATTGGTGATGTACATCACTGGGTCCAGCTCCTCTCCCCTCTCCAGATGTGTTTTTTTGCCACTGTTGGCTCTTTCGGTGCAAACTTGTTAAACTGCCTGTAAAAGGAGTGGGGTTTTTTTTAATTCACAGGCTTGTGTCACAGCCTCCTCTGTCCTGACATGAGTGTGGTTGTGTGATGAGCTGCCTCGAGAACCAAACGAGCTGCTTGGTTTCATCTGGAATAGTTCCCCGATCTGGTTTGCTGCGCGGGTGTGCGGACAACAGCACTGGCACAGCAGTGGGCCTGGTGTGGCAATGGGAATAAACAGCTAGGAAAGCAATTGGATCTGTTTGCGTGAACCAGTTTATGCAGTGACCGCCGGCTGTGCTGCCAGTGAGGCATTTGTGAAACTACCCTGAGCTTGTAAATCTAGTAAGGCCCTCTTAACTTTTGTTCATACGTACTGAGTTATTTCTCAGCCAAGTTGGTCTTGCGTAATTATTTTCTCATCCAGAGGTCTCCTAAAGGGCCTGTGTCACAGATGGAGGACCTTTGGCCTGCAATTAACCTGCTTTAAAAAAAATGCGTTCTTTACAGTGTTACACTCACACAGACACACACACACACACACACACACACACACACACACACACACACACATACATATGAATGTTTTATGGTGCAGGTATTTATTATCAGTGTTTTTAATTTCTCAGTCTCCCTAGGGAATGTGCAGCCATTAGAATAGAGCCCACGTAGCCACTTGCATAATGCTGGCACCAGACAGCAGTTCCTCTATGTGGTTCTTTCGTTAAGCAGGTGATTTGAGAAAATGTTGAACGTAAATTTCAAAGATCTTGTGGTTTGAAGGGACATGAGACTTAATCTGACTATTTCATCATTTTGTCTGATTTACTTGGTGTTATTAAGGCTGTGTGGATGCCTTAGTTCCCTATAAATAGATTTTTCTTTATTCTAATGAAATCTAGGCAAGCGATTAATGCTATAGAATTATTTGGGGTTTAAGTTGTCTCTAAGTAGGTTAATTTTGTCAACCAAACCATTCACAATTATTTGAATGCTTTCTTGGTCTTCAAGAATAGCTTGCTTATGAACAGTTTTTTCAAGCATTTCTAATTTTAAATGCTTTGATGAAGCGCTCAGATTGATATATTTTTCATCTATGTGTGTGTGGTTGCAGCTGTTATTACCAGATGCGTGTTTGTTCAGTATAAGATTTGTTTTTCATTCAGAGTATCCAATAGCTGCTCAGATTAACTTTTGATCATACTTGCCAGCAAGCTTAATCACTGGAATTCAGTTAAAAACTGAACCCTGCAAAATGAATGTGAAGCAAACTATTTTAAAAATATAGGTGATTATACATGGAGTTTGTGAGAAAATTTACATGTGTGCACTTGCATTAGTTGTATGTGTAAATTACTATTTTTTGTGATGCAAATATTGTACTGTAGTACAACTTGTGTACTCTGAATAGTTTTGGGGTTTTAATACTAACATTTTTTAATTATCAGGATAAAGATATTTGGAATAAAGTAATATCTTGGAGCCAGGCTGTCTTTTTCTAGATTTGTAGTTTCGGCCGTTTTTGACGTATAGACCCCTAAAAACTTTTCAGAGAAGGTTTGGACCTTGTGTGTTTCATTTAAAACTAATGACATCAAGTTATTTTATTTTAGCAAGCTTTAGAAGTATCTCAGATACCCTTAGGCACTCCTATGTTAGCAGCTGACAAAGAGTTTTGCAGAGAAAAGCTTGGGTTTGGGTAAGAGAAGGAAGGAGATTGAAGGAAGAAGAAAGCACCTCAGAAAGAATGTCGTGCAGTCTAATTTTGCTTCATTTTGGTGAGAGAACCTTGAGTATGAATAGATCCTATCATTTTTCGTCTTGGTAAATTTTCTTTGAGTCCTGTGTCCATACAGAGAGGTCCATTCAGTACTTCGCTAAGTTTAGGAGTATATGCTATTGCCACATCCCCTCCTCCTGGGCAGCGTGGCTTTTCAAACTCAGACGGTTCTCCCATAGCTGCTGTAATAGCAGAAACGCAGTCCCCGGGGGCCAGAGGGTTATGTCTGTCTCCTTTCCCACCAAAAACTCTGGGGTGACTACTGCCAAGGGCACACTGCAGAGGGAGGTAATTAATATCTAGGAAACTACCTCTTTTCTTAGTTAGCCCTGAAAATCTTGTCAGTAGAGCAAATGCTAATGCTGCAGGAGGTGCTGTGGCTCTCACCCACTTCCTTCAGGTACCTGCTCCTGTCCCATACCTTCCGGGACGTGAAACACTGTTACTTGTGATCGTGGAAAACACTTGAATGATCCAGTCCCTCTCAGCCACTGTTGAATGCAGGAAATGTTTCCGGAAACTCTAGCTTTATTGATTCCAAATATTCTGACACTCTGCCAAAACACAGGTAACCTAATGACTTGCCAAAATACAGACACAGAATTTTCTACCAGTTTCTCATTGCTGATGGCTGTGCATGGAAAAAGGGGCCTGGATTATAATTTTTTTCCCCTAATATGTTCATATGTAACCTCCCATAACAACTTCTAGCAGGTAAAAAGAAATCTTACTTTTTCTAGTTAAAACCTGTCACTTGTCACAAAAATATGGACACTGTCAGTATTCAGAGAGGCAACCAGGGAGTAAGATAAACAATGACAATTTTACAAAAATCACAGTGTATCTATAAGTGGTGTGATGCAAGGTACATGGGCAAGACTCACTCTGAAGAGTCAAATTTCTTACCAGGAAAATAACTAAACCAGTATAATGTAAAACTGTCTTCATTCATGGTATTGCAGTTTCTGAGTGCCAAGTTTTGATCTTTTTTAGCTGTCACCTTCATTCTTTTGCAAATAGCACAACCTAGTTAATATTTTCCACTCTGAATCCACATGCCTAACGGCTCGGACAGTTTCAGATAAACGCTGCTGGACAACGACCAGCTAACTAGTAATATTTCCCTAGAAAACTGCTAAGTAGTAATAAACACATACCTACGTAAATAGGTGGTAGTTCCCTGGGCTGGACAATGATTCACACAGCTGTGTGCTACAGATATTAAGGTATGCGTTCTCTAAGCCGGCAGATGGTCATGCTACTGTGGTTGTTGTTTAAAAGAATAATGTATCTTTGTTTGCAACTAGTAAGCCATTCGTGGATACATTGAGAAACACTTTGATACAAAGCTGTAGGGGCAACTGAAATACAAAATCTGTCACGGTGCAGCAGATAGGGCACAACTTCATGTTATCAGTTTTCACAGCACTGATTAACTTCAGCTGGAGTTTCGTGTCTGAGTCTTCTAAAAATAAAATCCAGAGTATTCTGATTACAGTGGAAGTGTGTAAGACAATATTAAAAAGTGGCTTTGATTTCCTAGTTACACGTGTGTGCATCCTGGCTCTTTATTTTTGACTGACTGTAGGTGAAGAAATTCAGGAAAAAACAAAGAGAAATATGGATGATATGGCAAGCGTATTGTATAATTCTGTCCGTATGCTAACTCCAAGCAAGGAAAAGCAAAGAAAAATGAAGTATCTTGTGCTTGTTATACAAAAAAGGAAGTCTCATGCTTTTGTTCATGTTTAGCAAAGTACAGTTTCAGGAAGAATAAATGGAATGATAGTGCGAAATATTGCATTAGTACAGTAAGTATGTTTATCATCCTGTTTTCCTGTAAATGTGGCTTCAGGGATCAAGTTTCTTGGCAGAAAGCACTGTGACTGTAGCCTCAGTTCTCTAGAAGGTTTATATAAGTGAATCAGAGAGAGCAACAAAGAGCTATTAGAGCTATGCTACATTTTAAAAGTCAGCTTGATGCTTTAATTCCTCAATATCAGTCAGACAGTTCAGCCTTATACAACAATCTTTTGTGCTAGAGATTACACAGAGAGGGACAGCAATTTTCAGAGTTGTAGCAAGTGCAATTGTGTTTGTGCATCGCTGAGATGCTGCAAGAACGTGGTGTATGTTGGGTAGATTCTTTTCAGAAGATTGTATGCAAATGTTAGAGATGATTTGTTGTAATTTCTCATCAAGTAAAAAATGCTAATGTTAGGAAGTAAACCTATTGGCTTGCTGAAAAACTGTGTCCGTTTCTTTATTTCATCAAATAGTGCCAGAAATATTATTTCTAGGTGGTGTTTTTTGGCTTGTGCAGTCAAAAAGCTGTTTGTGTGTGTGTGTGTGCATGTACTATACCCGAGGGTGCTGTTGTGTCACGAAGTCATTTCATATGGGATGTTAATGTGCTGGTCCTAAGACTACAAAATGTGTATTCTGAGGAAAGCTTGTGATTTATAACAACTTTAAGCTCATTCTTGTGCCTTTCTGTGCTCTACAAAGATTGACCATGATTTGAGATGAGGAACTGAAACTTGCTTTCAGGCTGTGAATACAGAAATACAGCCCTTTAATAACTGCAGGTCAACTTTTGCACTTCTATGGCCAGTTCAGTCTTACTGATGTTGTCTCCATACTGATTTATTCATTACTGAGTAGAAAGTTGAAGTGACATAGCAGAAATAACCAAGGTACCAAATTATTGATGTCTTTATGCTCATGCTACTGGCTGAATTTATTATTGTCAATTCTGTACTGTCTAATTACATTCTTTGCATGGTGAGTTCAGACCCAAAACAGAATTGGCATTTATTTAGTACATGTTGCTTTACAGTTCTGAAGTACAGAAACAGTCCTCTGGAAGAGGCTTTTTTGCCTGACCTCCTTCTCGGTCAATTTGACACTCTTCCCCCCAGTTCTGTGTGGCAGTTCATTATAAATGAGCCAGTTATATACGGACAACAGAAAGGCTGATTACTTCTCCAGTATCAGGCATCTTGCTTGGGTCCTAACTGAGTGTAATGTGTTATATTCTAGGCATTTGGTAGGTACACGAGTTTACACAGCACTATGCATATATGTCATTTTGGATGCTGAATGTGGAGAGGCAAAATTTGGCAATGCCATCACACAGTTGGCTTCCCCTCCCTCAAATATACAAACATTACTTTCTCCAATGCCCTTCTCTTAGTTACATTGGCAGAGATGGTAGCTTTAGACCGCACATGACTAGCACAACTAAAATACATACTGGAGAAGTGCAAGACACATTTTTCCAGTTGAAAACTTCTCAAATGGTGAAATCACACACATGAACTGCACTGCTTTGGTTGCCAGACTCTCCACAATCTGATGACATCTTGCGGCATCTCCCTTGGTGTTGTCATGGGACTTCTTGGGGGAAAAATAACCACGAAACAATACAAAACGGCACTTCATAAAAAATAAATTAATGGCCAGACTACCCTGAGTTTTAATCCAAGTTTGAAGCCCTAAGGGAGGTCCCTACACAGCTGGCTAAGCAGCAGGTCTCTTACCAAGAATCCTCACTTGGCATCAGATTTAGGAAGAGCTGGGATCAATGAGATGGAAATGTAGAAAGGAGGACCTCAGGCAGCATACCTCAGCTCTGCAGACTGAGCTAGGGCTGTATGGTGGTGGACCTGGACTGGACATGTCTCAGTGCACAGTATCTGAGCATTGATTTTGTTGTAGCTGTGGGCTTCCACCTCACAGATAATGTCCTTTTGGGCAGACTGCACTGAAGCCTAAGCATTATAGTGCATGTGATATGCATTGCGACAAGACACTGAGTATGTGATGTGATGTTTATCTGCATGGATTGTGAAGCTGGATTGCAAAAAGGTTGAAGAGGTGCATAAATATCTGTGCTGTAAACTGTTTTGTTTTGTTTTGTCTTTTTACTTTGTAATGTTTGTATGCCTGAAGCATTATAGTTTTTACTGCAGATATGAGAAGATATTTCACTAACTATGGTTATCTGATGGCTCAGGACTAGAGAAATCTTAGCTTGACATTGGCTTTTAGGTTGAAATAGGCTTTAGGGTTATGCAGGTGTGTTTTGACACTGGATTACAAGATGGTGGCGCTTATCAGATGGCTAATTAAAGTGCAGAAAATATTGAGAGTCACAGTGGGGAGTAAAAAAGACCTACTATTGTGTTTCAGTGTATGTGGCCGTTCTTTCTCCTCTTAAGTTCTCCTCCTATTTCTATCATAGAACCAAGTAGTTAAAGTTGTCTTTAAATACAGAAGACCAGTTTCCTGTTGGAGAGAACATGGTGAAAATATAAATTTCCCTTTGTATGTGGATGATGGAGGTAGTCAAAGTGAAAAAAGGCAGAGGGTGCCATGCTGCCAGGACGGCATATGGGGGAATTGCTGCAGGAACCTTACACACTCACAGGGGAGATGAGCAGCATTTTCCAGACTAGAAGAGAGGGCTGGTTAGAGTGATTTAGAGCTAGTCTTAAATCCTGTCATCCGTGGTTGAGGAATCTGGCCTCTGCAATCTTGTCACTGGACTCTGCAGTTACTGAAGGGGTGTATTTGTTCCCAGGAATGTGCAGAAACGTGTGATGTGGAAAATAAATTCTGTCCTCTTCTCTCTGGCAGGCAGCTCAGCTGCCTGGATATGTGTGGGGGTTTCTTCCCCCCCCCCCCCAGCTGGACATTTTTTCATTTAAATTAGGGCTGTAAAAGTTCTGGGAATATGTGCAGGCTCTCTGCATTGGAAACTTTTTCTCAATTGCTTTACAACTGCTGCAGACCTACATTGATGAGAGTTAGTTTGTGGTCTCATTTTATTTATTAGTACAAAGCTGACCTGGAAAAGACATTCATGACATGTTTGACATCCTGTTCTAAAAACTTGATAACTTGATCTTTAGATTATTTTGTATCCTTAATTGACAGCGTCAATTAATTGATTGGCTGACATATGTGATACTGTGTAATGCTTTTGTGTATATATGAGACCTGTAGAAGGGCAGACTTCTCCAATTTAAACTATAGCTTTGTAATACGATGAATTCTCTGCTGTACCTGAGTAAAGCTATAGTAACCAATATTGTCTTGTGGTTTCTGTTGGCCAAACATTTTTTAAAGATTATATCTGGAATTATTTTGCTACTAAAGCTAAAATGACACACTTTCTTTCTATACATATTTCAGCATTCTCTCTGTTTTAGGTCAGATGATTCATCTCTGCATTACCGCTTCTGCATTTCCATTGCCTTAATTGGGTCTTTTGGAGGCATTACAGTCTATATGGAATTAAGAAATGCTATTTCTAGCAGCATACAGATTTGTCTTCCTCCTTCCTTCCTGCCTGCCTGCCTGCCTTCCTCTTCTCTACTTTCTTTCCTTGATTTCCTCTCCTCACCTTCCTCAGTTCCAGGTGGTTTCTTTCCTTTTGTCTTTACTGCACTACAGCTTTTCAGGGCATGAACTGGAGGCTTTCACTCACTCTGCTGCTGTAATGTGACTTGCTTTCCTTAGCCATGAGTTAGCTCAGCGGAAGGTCACCGTGACTTTTCATTGCTGTTTTAAAGTGCAGCCAGGTATCTACAAAAACTCTTGCAAGCAGAGGATGTCAGGAGATGTCCTGGACCAGCATGTTTGCTGAATTTTTCAGATACTAAGTCAGCAGTTCTTGCTCTCTATTTTTCTAGCAGCAGGTCCCAGCACACAGAGCGTGATATGGTTGCTTTTCATCCTGCTCTGACCGTTTCCCACCCAGGTGTGTTTTCAGTCACCAAGAACAACCCTACACCTGAGTGTGTAACAACACAGGGACAGCAGTTGACTCTGGGTAAATTGATTAAAAAACTGGGCTCAACCTAATTGCATCCCCATATGTCAGTTGGCTGCAGCTGGTGGGTTGTGGATAGGCCTTTACAAGTGTTGTAGTTAACCATAGCTTAACAGATTACCTCTTGCCAGCTAAGATGAAAAATCTGGCTGGAAGTGTGGTTTTAGCCAGTGGTGAACGAGGTAAAATACCACCAAGAAAGGTAAACATCAAAGCATTTCATGTTTAAAAATGCAATCTGTGATGTCAAATTCTTAATAATTTGTGTTCAAAGATGATGTATACGTTTAAATTTTAAAGGAAGCATTTGAAAATGAAGTAATTTATCATTACTACTACCACAGAACTCTCTGTTTAGGATTTCAAAATTCTGAAGGTAAAGAGGACTATTACAATCATATAATACAACTCTGCATGTAAATAGTCCCTGAAGCCCTTCATTAACCCTGCGCTAAATTTATAGCTTCTGGTAGAGCTTTACTTTTTCTGCTTGCTTGAAAGACTTGAACCTTTCAAAGTCACCTCTTCTTTAATTAAAAAAGAGAATAGGAAAGCAAGAAGCATTTTCTATGAAAATGTTTTAAGGAAAAAAGTTAATCAATGTAATAGCAAAAAACCTAACAAGTTTCCAGGACTGGAAGCTGTAACTTGGAGAAAGTAGAAAATACAGGGTTATTTTAACAGCAAGGATTATTAACCACTGGAAAAAATTTGCTGAGGGTTATGATGGCTTCCCTGTTACTGGGGCCAGATTCCTGTCTGAAGGTTGTGCCGTGGGCCATGCATGTGCCCGGTGCATTCTTGCAGCTGTGGTGGTGTGTCCAGAGCTCGTGAGAAATCTTCAGCAGGGAAAAGACCCTCACAGATCATCCTGAAGCTCTGAGTGGGGCAGACTGAAGGGTAATGTTGAGTGGGCATAGCCAGATTCTTAATTTCCGCTAAGCTGTATGCTGATTGTTGTCACTTGATAGCTACAGATTTTCGTGAGCTAAAGAGATTTATTTGTGGCTTTTAGTCTGCTGAAATTTCTGGACATCTGTTTAGCTTCAAGTATGGGTTCGTTGGAATAAAATCAAGGCAAAACTTTGCATTGTGTCCCTAACGGATGACCTAAAAATAATAAATTCAGGGCATTCCCTCAAGATATAGCAATCATTTCCTGTTGCCTGGCAATGTCTCCGGCACTGAATACAGAACTGGGAATTTATTTTATGATGCTATGGAGAAAAATTTGTTTACAATTTTCCACTGTGATTCCCCCAAGAGAAAGAAACCATGGCTCATACAGAGAGAGCAAACATTAATGACACCTTATATTCATCTTGGCAAATTTATGACCAAGTTTCTGTTCCTCTTTCTGTATTTCCATAAATAATTACTGAAAGACACCCTTGTGTTTTCTCAAATTCATCCCACTTATTTTCAGTGGGAATTACCTTGAACCTAGTCTAAATAGCTTATTATAGCATAATTTAAATTTTAGCTTATTTTTAAGTACTATTTTAAAATAATCTTGTTTTCACATGGCATGCAAAAATCTTTTCCCTTTTCTTCAAGGAGAACTATGAATTTTTCTAATTTATCTCTAGGTGACATTTTATTACCTATGCAGTATGCATGATTTGGTTTAAAGGGAACCCCATACAACCACAATGTCCTGTGCTTGATAGAAGAATACGAAGACCTCAATTCCACAGTAGATGTCAGGTAAGTAAGGCAGGCTGCATACCCCCTTGAACCACAGCATTTACCATCACCTGTAAGACTGGGACATTTTTGTGACTGAATTCAGTCCCCAGAAAAAAAAAGTTGAAAGTCATTGTTCTCCTGGAATATGCTGGTAAGAGAAGGACAAAAACCTTTATGATTTCTTGGTCTGGGGTAAGTTTTTATTACTACCTGGGGTACACCCAGTATATGTCTTCAGTCTGCATTTTTGGGGGAATACATTAGCATTGGAAATTGAGTTTTATGGACTGACTCCA
Organism: Mesitornis unicolor; assembly: GCF_000695765.1. Lineage (NCBI taxonomy): Eukaryota > Metazoa > Chordata > Aves > Mesitornithiformes > Mesitornithidae > Mesitornis > Mesitornis unicolor. The sequence continues at coordinate 60,886 of NW_010165615.1, read as the reverse complement.
TGAAGAAGGTAATGAAATAAATCATGCAGAGCCATTCTGATGACAGCCACGGTGGACCTATTACACATTTAGAAAATAAATGCCTGCTAAAATCAGCAGTCTCAAATAGTCTGAGTTTCTTCTTGACATTGGTATTTTAACATTTGGTCAATCCCTCTGATAACAGTAAACCCCCAAATCTCCTTTTATGGTAAATTCTATTAGAGCAGATCCTGCTGTTGATGGGAGAGCTAATCAAAATTAGGCTTAGATGGTGATGAGCTCAACTGAGTGAGTGAGATTTTGTTCTTGTTTTTCTTTTGTTTACATGGTAACTGTCTCTTTCCTACTCCCATACAAATAGATGTCATGTAGCATAGCTGAGATGTGTTGCCTTTTATTTGCCAGAAGAAGTTGCTAATAATTGAATCACTTGACTGAAATTTAGGGGCAGGACTTTTCAATGGAAAATACATTCATATGCTACAGGATGCACTTTATGGTATATCAAGATCTACCTCACACCTACCTCCTAAAAATTATGAATTCTTTTGTTCTTATAGGAAAGATGATGAAATTGCCCAAATAATCAAAATTCGATGTTCGAGTCACAGATTTTTTTGGACTCTCTCAATGGTTTTAAGCACAACCTCAGCAGCAGCTTTTTCTTTTTTTGTAGTACAGGAAAATAATTTAGACATCAAACTGATCCTAAGTCAGTCCGTCAAATACTTTTTGAAGAGAACACATTTTGAACTGATCCTTAAACATGCATAAACAAAATATGTTTCATTTGTTTTCATAGCGGCTAATTGCATAATGTCATTGAGCTTAAATGCAGAGAGCTGGAAAGAATAAACAAGTTAATAAGGCGCTATGGGACTTGCCTTTATGACGTGCATGTAAAGACTTGCTCAGGTCAAAGGCTTAAACTAAAGTGATAGATAACAGCTTCTAGAGGCTGCTGACAACATCCAGCTCAAGCATCCAATGAGCAGGGAGCCATTTCCCTCACACAGTTGCCGGAGACTGTAAATCATGCCACTGTTTCTTTTTTTCTCCTTTGTCTCACCTAACTATGCCAGAACTGGTCTTTCCTTGTCACGGTTGCTTTCTGTATGAACTGTGATACTTAAAGAGTGTAATAATCATGGTTGAAAAGTGAAGTTTGCAAGATCAAGTTGAAAGACGCCAATATAGTTCCATAATTTTGAATTTAATTATTGAATCAAATAGAAATCCTCTTGCAATAGTTGTATCTTTGCACATATGTGTAAATTTGTGTGTGTATATATATATGCATGTACCTGTATCTGTTTATATATTCATGTGCATATGTTTGTGTGTGAATATAAACATATATGTATATAAAAATAAATGTATATAATGGCAGAGATGTCATGCTAAGCAAAAAACCTAAGCAAAACTTCCATCTGTATTTACTTTTCAGACTGATAGAAATGTAAAAGGGGAAAGACAGAAGAGGGCCTAAAAGTAAATCAGATTAAAAAAACCTTTCTGCTTGGATAATCATTAGCACTGTTCACAAAAATGCAGAAAAGATTTTTCCCAAGTGGACATTGAGTTATGTGCATAACCCTTACCCTTTTGGGAAAACAGTCCTCCCAAATTTATTTTTAGACAGCCCTGGACTGAAAATCAGCCCATTTCGTTAGAGATTAGCTGGTTGCATAAAGTAGGCACATGATTCTTCAAAATTCAGATGTTTGCTTTTTAAAAAAGAAGCTAGACCTCCCTTTTTTGTGCTTGGCACAGGAAAAAGAAAGGGAATACCGGTGGTGTTGGAAGTTGCCTTTGCCTCCTCTTGGTCATATCTCCCTTGGAGGATGTTTAAGCAGTATCTTAAAGGCAAAACTGTTCTGGCTATTTCTCCTTTTCCTTGCCCTAAGGACCAGACAATGATACAGAGCCCATTTTTCCAGGTCTACATCACTCTTGTGACAAACAAAACTCCAGGCAATTTGCTGAGTTTTTGGCTGCTTTCTGTCACGTGCTCTTCAGAGTGCAAAATTGCCTCAGCCATGCCATTTTTGACATGGAAATATTGCTTTAGTTGTGGACAATATGATAAATGCTTTCTTACTGGACCCTTGTTATCATAAAGATGTACTTGTTACCATGAGGATACTTTTCTGTGTCTTTCCACAGCATGAGGTTTCCACCTTGCTGGTAAGGAAACGTGCTCTCCCCTTCCTGGAGGATGCATCAAATTCCAGTACTGGCATCAGTGTGATTTTCTCAGTCTGATGATTAAGGGTCTACCCATCTGCTGCTGTTTATAAGCCCTCATGGCTCATCATGAGATCTTTTCCAGTGCCCAAAGTTGTGTTAAGTATTCTTGTCCTTCTTTGCTTCTGGGGGTACAAGGTGTATGAAAATCAGATCTTTTGCAAGCAGTGAATGACATTGCCCTTCCATGTTTTTCTTCTTAGGTGCACGATTGCTTGGAATCAGGGACATATAGGCAAAGCATTCATTTACTCTTGTCATCAGCTAAGCTTTTGCTTTTTTAAATCCTTAGCAGCTAAGGCGTGGAGGTGTTGTACAGTCTCCTGAAGTCTTTCCTGACTTTGCCAGTGAGCCCTGGTGCATCCATCCCATCAGATCTCTGAGAATAAAAGAACACTGAACTAAATGAAAATGTGCTAGATGCAACCCTATTTCATTTGCCTCCCACTTTTTAAGAAGTGCACACACATTCTCTTATCTCTCATTAAACTGATGTCACTCATGCATGTCATTATATCAGCAGTGTTACCTTTTGGAGAAGACTGACACCCTTGACTCCATCTTGCAATGAGAGTTTGAGGCATCAGATCTGTCCATGAGCTCTGGCTCTCAAGTAGGAGGATATTCAGTAGTTTTTAGAATATGATAGAAATTAATTGCAAAGATGAAGAGTGATGGAATATGAGTGCTGATAATTATACTTGGCATTTGAATGATAAATGAATGTTAATCATGACAATGACCGTGTTCTCATCATCCTTCAGCGTTAGCATTATCATTGTTATATCTATAAACTGAAGGCCCTATCAATCACTTTCGGCAGCAAGTATCAAAGAAGATACTCCCTGCCCCAGAGCACTTGCAATCCAAATATCACAAAGGCCAGGGTTATGTGCCTCCTTAACCAAAGCCAGATGTTTGATTTCAAGGAGGGAATTAAAATCTATTTTCACTAGGGAATTTTTCTCATGCGGAAGGTCAGCATGGGAGAAAGCACACAGGAAGTTTCCCTACTGGCATTTGTGCTAATTAAGGGTGCAGAACAGATTCAGTAAATAACCCACTGTTTTCACAAGCCAATAAACATTTTGAAAAGCATCTCCTTTTGAGCTTTAAATATCAGCTCCCAATATCTGGCAAAACGTGTGGGGTTTTTTTTTAGTTAAATAGAGTGAGTTAATTTTAGTTGGGGTTTTTGTGATCTGAAAACTGGAAGAAGAGAAAAACCAGGAAAATTATTTTCCTCCTATTTTACAGTACATGACCACATATTTCTCTTCACCTGAGAATGCCAAAACCTGGTGTGAAGTCTCTTTGCGCTCCAATCATTGAACCTCCTTGCCAGGCATCTCTCCTTTTTAGGTTTTCAAAGGTGGTGATTGATTGTTTCTTTTATGGATTACCGACCAGTGATGCAATATAATCTTTATTCCAAACCAAGCATTTAGATTTCTATTTCCCCTCTCTATGCTATGGTATCATAGAGAAATCGCCAATGTTTGTGTCAGCAGTTGATGCTGTTAGGAGGTAGGAATTATTTTCCCGAGTACATGGAGAAGCAGGCAGTGCTATCTGACTGAGGCAGGGGCTGCATGTAGGAGGGGTTGTAGAAAGAGCAGCAGTTTTCCTGGCATCAGAAGGGGAAATATCAGTGCTGAGAAACTCTGAGATGGAGTGCAGTGCTTGCCCAGTATAATGTAAAACTCCCACTCCGAGGATGGAGGCTGTACAATCCTACACAGTGGCCCCGTTGTAGGCTGCTATTAGACTTCCACTCTTCCATTACTTAATTCACGAGTACTTATGGAATAAATCCTGCCAGCATGCTGGAAAACACTCTGCAGGCTGGAGCTTTGCTCCTCTCTGTTTAAGCAAAAGCTTGAATTCAACAGATGCTCCAGATGACAGAACTGACTTGGTGGGTGAGACCATGGCGAATGTGTACGTGTCAAAATGCAGAGTCAGAGCAGGATGCTAATCACCTCCTGCTGAGTAATTCAGAGGGTGGCTTAGCCCTGTAGTGCCTTCTGGGCAAGTCTGAATATTTGTTCAGACTTGGCTTGGTTCTGACAGACACCTGGTGCAGGGGCTCTTGCAAGTAGTTTGTAATCTTTGCTTGGGGGAAGGGTAGGAGCAAGGGTGTGGAAAACCCATAGAACCTTTGGTTTTTATCTCACCGCTGATTTAGTACCATTTTCAAAACAGAAATAATTTCAAAATAACAGTTAACTATTGACAGCAGGCCGGGATATTTTTTGTTGTTTAAAAAAGAGAAAGGAAAAGAAAAGCATTTTCTCACTGTATACAGTGAGATCTCTGAAACTACTGGTGAATTTTCTGTTTCTTCAGATTCCCTCAGAGGCACGGACTTGGGTTCATAACTTGCCCGGTCATTACATTTTGGCAGAAAAGTTAAAGGTCTTATTCTTTTCCTTGGATCCCAAGCTTCCCTTTACCCCATATTTCCACTCCAGATTGTTTTTAATCATTTGGTGTTTTAGTCATCTGGTATTTTTCTGCCCACTTGAAAATCTCCCTGCCTTTTGTACTTAGTAATCCAGTGTTTGTCTAGGTCAACCACAATTACAGGTATTAATGGAGAGAAAACAAAAAAACGAACAACAAACCAAAAACAATACAACTCCTGAAACAACCTACTGCATTCCCTCTTGTAAACAAATTATTCAACTCTTTGTTCTAACCAGGTTAAAATGTCCTATTTTTTTGCACACCTCTTCTGAAGTCTTTACTCAGTATTCACACAGTGGGAGCGGGTGCCATCACTTACCCTGCCTCTGCAGTAAGTTCCCTTAGTCCAGCATTTGTGCTTTGAAAGACTCCTCTTCCTTCATGAGCTTCTCTGTAATTGAGCTGGCTCAGGACAACACAGAAACAATTTTCTATTAGGTTCTTCAAAGTGAGATGCTTCCTATCAGCTTTTAAATATAATGCATCAATAAAAGATCTTACACAAATTGTGAAACATTTTCTGGGGCTTGGACTATAAATCAGCTTCTGCAACAATATAGAAAAATCATCAGAAATGTGTACTTGGGTCTGTGTGAATATCTCCATATCTTTTAGGTGGAAGTAAGGGCCAAATCTTATGTTGACTAACAGTGAAAGCAGATTGTATATTTTGTTTGGTTTATTTCATGCTTCAAATCTGCTTAACAGAGACAGGTTTTGCATGTGTGTGCAAGAGATGGATTCACAGGGGGAATTGCCAGTTGGATGCACAGCCCTCTTTCTTCCCATCCAAATCCCAGCTGTATGTCAAATGGATTTAGGAGGGATAAGAAATGGGAAGTTATTTTCCTCTCAAGAGGAGGACCAGGTGCCTTTAGTTAAAAATGGGTTACAGGCAGTGGCAATGGGACAAACCAGTGAAGTCCAGCCACATCGTGGGCTGTTCACTGGTGTTGCAAGATGTTATTCTTGAGCAGTGTGGCATTGGGTCAGCAAGGAAGTGTGGAGCCAATGCTGGTGCTGTGTTCCTAGACCCTTTGGTGCACGGAGCTGATGGTCCAGACAGTGCAACAGAGCAAGGAGGGGCTCCAGTTCCATCATGAAGGGCTGATACAGGCCAGGCATGATTCTCTCTGCTGAATGGGGCCTTCAGGTAGACTTGATCCTTGTACCCCCTGGGGAAATGCTGAGCAGGAGACCTTCTGACTTTTCTTCCAAGCAAGCCTTCATAGCAAAGGGCAATAGCTGCTGCCCAGACAGCTTTCTTTCAAAAACGAAAAGCACGGTATGGAAAGTCTTAGATGGGATTTACTTCCCTGCAGCACTGCTAAATCATGTCTGAGGTGGGATCAACATTCTCATCTGATACCAAACTTGGCATTGGGAATGGGACCATGCCATCAAAGCACTGGAGCAAACAAGAACTTCTCTGTGCTGCGATTGCACAACCAGCACTCAGTTGGAAGAGCAAGGCCAGGCAGAGCTTCAGCATGACCTCTGCCTGACTCATATTTTTTCCTGCTGTTACCAATAAGAACTTTTTCCTCATGAGTCACTTTAAAACAGTGTGTGTGTGTTCAGGGGAAAAACAAAACCCAAAGATTTTCCTGAGGAAGAGTTTGTTGGTGAGACAGAACAAATCACTGGATACAGTCAGGGGCTGTTCTGCCTGCACAGTTGAGGTAATTAACTCTTAGGGCTTTAAGTGAATGCTTATTTTACTGTCATTTATATATGTCCCTCTTTAATGCATTTTTCTCTGAAGCACATCAGCAAAAGGACCAAGTGTTACTATCCCACTTTTTGGATGTGTGTCTGAAGCTGAGAGAAACAAGGACGCCTTCAAAAATTTGCCAGTTTAGCTGTTGTCCATCCTAACACAGGCCTAGCATACGCTGGCAACACAGTGCTTTTTCTGTTCTACTTTTCTCTCAGGTAACATAAACAGAAGTATATTTATAGTATTGTAGCTGTGGCTTCCAGGAGGTCTGAAATACTGGGCTTTCCACCTCCACCGTGACTGCATTGCAGTGGCAAATTTGACCTGTGTGACTTGCTTGTGGCTGCACAAGAGGTCAATGGCTGGGGCAGGGAATTCAAGTCCCTGAAATCACAGACTAGCACTTTAACTCTGAGAGCTGAATAGCTACAGTTTCTGAGAAGTTCAGTTCTCTGCAGGGAGTAGACATTAAGGTGTCCGTGATATGCTTCTTTCAGAAGTTTGTATCCTGATGGCAGCAGTGATTTATTTTGTTTCGTCTTTAGCTGCGAAAAGGTTATTTCTGGTTAAGTCAGCCTATTCCTCTCTTCTAACGCCTTTTGGCCTGTCTGACCGATTTAAGCCATTTTTGACAGGTCAGCTGCAGGGTCAAATGCAATTAAGTTTCTGCAGGCTTTGCAAAGATCAGGAGTGAAGAAGAGGAAAGAAACCTTAGCTAAATGAAAGACTGGTTTGAGCTCAAGCCTTACTGAACACCTGAAATGTCACAGCAGGGACAGTTTTTAAGACTGCTCTGATGGTGAGACAAAATTCACTGGGAGTCACAGCACCAGGGTACACAATCAGATAGAAATCACGTCTCATCTGAACTTCTTGTCACCCTCATTGGCAGCTAGCAGCATGATTTTGCCTTTGCATTCCTGACCCAAATAAATTTATTTCCTATTTCTCAGGACTGGTGACACTTCCATCCATTCCTTTCTCAGACTGGCAAGCTGTAATTAGATTGAAATTGTGGGAGTCTGGAAGAGGTGTTTGTGAGAAGTTTACTGACAGCTGATTTTGAGAGGTCAGGTTAAATGACTTAATAGTTCTCAAGCTTTAGGTCCTGTACGTGTATGGGAAGGTGTGCTGGTTTCTGGAGCACAGAGCAGCTCTTGTTTGGAGCCCAAATGCATAGTCCTCTTTCCTGCATGCAGACCAGTCTGTCTTGAAACATCATGACCATTTTGGGGCTTTGAAGTCTACTTCATAGACAAAATAATGCCAAGCAACAAGAAATGCTCCAGCAACTGATCTTTCTGTGTCGAACTCCTAGCCTAAAGATCAAGATTTTCTAAAGATCAAGATCTTCTAGGTGACTAATTAAATAAAAAGTGAATCTGTCTAAAGACATAAATGCCTAAAAATTATGATAAGAAAGCCTGTTATCAGCCACTATATTTGAATCACTTATAGTACAGTCTAGAAGAGTCAAACCCCATCTGTCTCTTGATCCCATAAAATTATCATCAGGGAATGATTAAGTTCTTCTTTGCATAAATTGCATACTTTAGATCAATTCAGACATTAAAAATGTAACTGCAGAAAATATAAACAACAGGGCCAGGAGAACTGATCAGCTTCAGATGACTGGGCCAGGAGGACTGTGAGGAGCTCCTTTCAGAAGGCACTCCAACTTACTAACAGCACCACATAGCCAGGCTTTTACTCCACTAAACATCTCCTTCTCATTCCTCTCCATTGACTTTCCTCACCATGAAAGCAAGAGTGAGCAAGTTTTGCACCAGGATCCTAAAATAACACCTAGTTGAAAGGAACAAGGGAAAAAAGACCAAAACTTTTTCTATGAAATACTCCAATGGTTACTAAAAACAGTTTTATGTAGTCAGCCATGCTTGTACAGGTTTTACAAAATGATTGATGAATCTATCTAGTTTCTCTGCAGGAGAGTGAGACTTGGGCTGAATAAACACAACTCATTACAGCAACTCCAGTAATATGAAGCATCATCTTAAACTTACTGCAGTTAACACTGTGCAAGAATGTGTCTGGAGGATGTGAAAATGGTTGTACAGGGCATAGGATCCAGGCTTAATTGCCTGGATGGTCTCTTCCAATATTTACATCGCTAAAAAACTAAGTTACTGTGTGACTAAATGATTGTAACTGAAGAAATAATGCAGATATGAATCAGAACCTCAAAGAATTTGCTAATTATGAAGTAAATCCTGAAATGCACATGAATTCTATATCCATTCCTTATGTATATTAAACACCCACTGACTTTACTTACAGTTTTGTTTGAAAAGGGGATTCTGCATATTCTGTATTTAGAAACCATTTAAGTGCCTACTGCAATAAAGTTGCAACTCATTGTTAGTTGCTTCATGCTGAACATAAGCCTGCTACAGCTGCCAGCTGTAACACTAAGCTGTGAATATGCAGTGTTATCCATGTTTTTTGGTAGTCCTAAAGACGAGCATGTATACTTAAGTCTTTTAGAACGGAAATGTTAGTCTGTTATTGCAATTTGGAGGATCATACTCAGCCATAGTAATTTTTTTATTTTCCCTGATGAGCTTGATATTTTATCTTCCAAGCCAGAAGAACAGCTCACGAGTGCCTTGACACTGCACGGAGCCCTGGCTCTGTCCTCTGCCAGAGGACCTGAACCATCCAGCAACTCCCTTGTTGGCCCTACATGTTCTCCAGGGCCCCAGCTCTCCTACCTTGTGAGTGCTGAGATGGTGATTGCTCGACAGTGTTTTACAGAAGCGATATTACTGATATTCTGAACATACATAGATGAGAGAGTTTTTTGTTCCAGCTCTCTTCCCTTCACCTGCCTCTTTCATCCACATGAAATTGTCTACAATAATGTAATATGTATTTAAGTACTGGTCTGAACACAGTGCCTCAGCTCCAAGAACTGTATCTGTGATTTTCCATTGTTCAGTGTCACCTCCTCATGTTTACTCCTTTTCTTTGCATAAGCCATGTGATGTTGCACTGAAGTTATTGTCCTGCGTTGCAAAGCTGCAGAGACATCTATCTTGGGAACATGCCTTCACAGTTTACACAATGAAAAGAAAGAGATTTTGGTTTCTCAAATCTCCTGATTCATGTCCCAGCCTAATAAGGTTCTTGTTTGCCTAGCATTGCTCTGGTTTATGTGATGCTGAAATTGCAATGAAATGAGGAGCACAATGACGGCTAGTGAAACAGCTTAAATTCAAGAAAAAATGGCATAAACTTTTTCTTTTACTCTTCATTTGTTTTCAAAGTATAAAATTAAAGACCTATGAACAGCATCATCTGATGTGTGGACAGAAATGAAATTCAAGATGCATATGCCTGACATTTGAGGTATGTAAATCTGGCTCCTGGCTGTCAGGTGTTCATGGTGTGAAAGGGAATAAGTGCTCAGAATAATAAACATGGACTAAACCAGCAATTTAGAAATGCCTTTTTCTACAAAGGGGGGGGGGGGGGGGGGCAAGCTGAGGAGGTAGAAGAGACAGGTTCCCCGGGGGGAGTGTGAAGGAGAGAGAACCGGCAAAATTCCCACCGGAGCCTCTTTGTTTCTGTTGCCAGTAATTATCACCCACCTGCAAAAGGTAAAAAACCACAGCACCTTTTTCCCTAATCCAAAAGCCTTCATGTAAGGACAATCAAGCTCTACCACCTTGGAAACGAACCAATATGAAGGGCTTATCCAGGAGATGTGATACAATGGCCAGGATCACTCTTATTTCTGTTTTCATCCTCTGGGCAGCCACAAGGCAGGGAAGGGGAGATGAAATTACAGGTGAGTGGTGAAAAGCTGGTCAGAGGACCATGGTGGTTATGCAGGACAGCTTAGTTTGGAGGTGGGGTACCTCTTTATTTGAAATAAACCAGCCAAGGTGGCCACACACCAGAGAACAGGCAATGTCTCAGTGACCGTTTAAGAAACCTCTGTTGATAATTAAACTAAGAAAATCTAACAAAGCCAAAATACAACCTTTGTCCCCAACTCTTCATCCCCATGCAAAAGTCTTATCAGCTCCTTTGTGCCAGAAATGAATGAGTAGAGTTGCTGCTTTGTGTTCAGTAATGTGCAAATTTTTATGAAAATTGTCTTTATAATAGACTTTTGGAGAAAATTATGTAGTAGCATACCTGGCAAATTCGTAGGGATGCATAAAACGAAGCTGCAGAAGATATGTTTAACTTTCATCTGTGGTATGGGCTGTAATTTGGAAAAACCTAATCCAATTGCTAATTTTTAACTGCTAAATTAAATCCTAATTTGCTCTTAATTTCTGGTTTGATTTATTTAGATGAGGAAAGATCATGATTTTTGGCTGCTTTTTGTTGCATTTTTTACTTAAGTGGTTTTGCAAGTCTCAGTTAAAATACAAACCATATTTCTTAAAGCCTTGCAGACTTTTCTGCTCTTCTGTGAGTCACGTTTGAAAAAAAGAGGTTTCTACAGTTTGGAGGTCAGCAGAACCCCTATTCTAGTGCCATTTAAAGTCAATGCTGTTGACTTAAAAAATAATTTGTAATACCCAGAAAAACAAAGCTCTTAATCCATCTTTCTTCATGTTTTGGAGCCTTTGCTTTTTAAAGTTGAGTTTGACTCTGCCCTCTGCGAACCTGTTCCAATGATTGTTTTTTAAGGCTATGTCAAGACAGGAAAGGGGCTTGACTTTGGCTCTTGCTGTTCTCCAGCGAGAAAAGATTTTGCAGATCCCACTCACTGTGGCTTCTCCAGCACTTGAGCAGTGAAGGTTCCAGAACTGCAGCTGAGTCTGTGGCATAAACCCTATTATGCATTTTTTATTGTTTATTTTTTTATCATGGTCTCACTTCTGACCTAGGTTTGACCTTGAGTTATAGGCAGCCTGCTCCTACACAGACTTTCAGCCTTTCCTCTCAGAATTTGTTTCTACTAGTAAAGTGTTTGCTCTAATTGTTTCTGCTCTTGCTTACTATAATACAATTTACACTTTTCCTGACCGTGTTGAAAGCTAGTGGTTGCTTAGATAAAAACCTAAAGTCCAGAGATGATAGCTGTAATGTAGCCCTACTAATGTCAGGTGACTGCTTTCTTCTGCTTTGCGGTTGACTTCAGCTTTGTGTTGCTGGAAACAACAGCCAGTGCATTTTAATTCCATTTTGATAGTGCCATAATCCCATAGATGGAAGTAATAAGAACAGAAAGTCAATTTGCTAAAGAGCCCGAATTGAT
>NW_010165615.1:47820-49198 GCF_000695765.1 Mesitornis unicolor | reverse complement strand
CAGCAGGAAACTGATGTCAGCGAATCATTGAATTCTGTGAGTGTCAAAACTTGTTTTAAACTGGCTGGAAGTGATGAATGATGGTGAAATTGTGATGCTACACCTTTCCCTGTCATCTTCAATCTGACTTCTTTCAATGACAGTATCTTTTTGTACCACCATAGCCATATCTCAAACCTTCTCTTTTGTCTTTGGCAGCCTCATTTTATACCTAGTATCAATGTTTAAGTATGAAATATGATTTCATATCTGCTTTGACAGCTGTAGCTTCTAATTATAGACTGTATCTAATTCTATATCATTTTATTCTCAGTTTCATATCTGTATTTATGTTGCACGCTGGTATAGAGCCTAAGCCAGCTCAGCTGACTCTGGAATTTTTAGCTTTCCCCTGCTATGTCCTCACTGCAGCCTCAGCTCTGCACGGACAGCATGAATCTTCAGTACTCTCCTTACTCAGTTGTTCTCTTCCAGTCCCTGCTGGCCCTGCTAACACGTGAGCTCTAGAAGAATGGAGTGATCATGGTGACAAGGAACCAGGATGAACTCTTCTTTACCAACCCTACCCTCCTTTAACAGAATTTTATACTGTAACAGTATGATTCCTTAATAAAATAGTTCCTTTTCCTCTTTTTCATACAAAATTTGTCCTGCTCCTCCAGTCTTCACTGATCAACAACAGGTATTTGTGAACTTTCTCCAGATACAGGCTAGATCCCAAAATTATTTAGGTATTCTTTCTATTCCACTTTGAGTATTTAGTCATTCAGGTCCCAGACTAATAAAAAAACCCTCAAAAACTCTGAGACAAGACTTTTTTCCTCCCCCCCACCCATGCGTACACATCAAGAAGCATTTGCTGGGGTAGGTGTTCTTGGAGCACTCCTAATACATGGCAGGGGATTTCTTTACAAAATGCAGTGGCAGCTACCTGTTTCTTGCCACTTATGTCTAATGTGAAGTGGTAATCGATCAAATGCATTGGAAAATAGCAGCCCTTGATCTCTGATTTTTGTTCCAGAACCCACATTTGTTCTCTTTTCCCCTCTCCCAGAGGAATATTTTAAAGTTAACCAGGGGAGGGAGGCCACTTTACTTTCTTTGGCTCACTTTGGCTGTTCCCTCCTGCACAGCCACCTATGTGCCATGTCTGGGTACGGGCTTTCATGGTCCTGATCAGATCTACATCCTTGTGACCATCTCCTTTCACTATCTTCTTAATGACAAAGAACAGCCCTGCTGCTTTTTAGGTTCATGAAAGCCTTTCAGCTGCTGTTTCTGGAGCTACCTTCTGGAGCTACACACAAAGGTGCTCTGCTTGAGGCTGGAAAGAAGGAAGAACCAGAAAGTGGGATTTCCAGATATGCCCTTATTCTCA
>NW_010165615.1:42759-47789 GCF_000695765.1 Mesitornis unicolor | reverse complement strand
CTGCTGACCTGCTCTAAGTAACAGCACAGGGCTCCCTAGAGCCTGCTGGAAGGTCTCTTGCTCTCACATACATTCTCTGTAGCACCTCCTGGCATCAAACTCTGCCTTTTGCCACAGGACAAAGGCACAGATGGGTTAGGCAGAGCAGGGCCAGATTCCCAGGGGCCCAATGCTCTCCTTGGGTCTGGTTAGATGCAAGGTATTTATGCTGTGGATGGTCCATGGTCAGTGCCAGCCTCTTCTCCTTCCCTCTGCTCTTCCAAAGTGCCCTTGTCTTCAGGGAGGTGTCTGTGCCTACGTTTGGGAATTGCATCAAGCAAACCCGTTTTTCTTCATGGCCTTTTGAACATCTAAGGCAGGGGACATCTTTCAAACTGTTCTTATTCAAGCATCAGGCTGGAGGAAGACCTTCTGGGTGACTTGGTTGAGCCAGCTTAAGGGATGTATTGTGGCCTATGATACCCACCCCATGGTTTCTTCTGGACTGTCCTTGCACTACAAATAGATCATCCTGTTCAAAGCTCTTTTACCAGCCCTGTTCAAATTCAACATATATCTTTTGTTTAGCTGGAAAGCTAAACATGACAAAACCACGTGGTTTCTAAAAACCTGAAGAATTTCTGGGGAGGCTTTAATTGTTTTTACATGTTTCATCTTCTCAGGCAGGAGATAAGTTGTACAAATAAGATAAGCTGTAAATATTTCAATTGTATGCTTGTCGTGTATACTATGTTAGCTTCAGTCTGTCTGTTGACTGGCCCTGATCCCCTCAGAGCTCTCAGAAATAATAATCCTGCCATACTTTATTCCTTGCAGCTAATTAATATTTATCCTTATTAAAGTTTCTCTTGCTTTGTTTGAAGGATGATACGAGCATTTCAGTTCTATCCCATTATTTCCCACATGGGACACAGGGTGACTCACCCCCTCTGGCTTGTATAACATCTCATTAAGAGACAGCCTGATGTCTGTGACATGACTATAGGTTGCTTAATGCTAGTTCTTAAACTCCGTCTGGTTTTGTTGCGGCTGTCGTTTGGGTTTCTTTGTGGTGGTGGTCTTTTTTGTTTTGTTTTGTTTATCCCTGCTCCTGCTCAAGAATTTTGGTTTTGAGTAAAGCATGTAACAAGTTCCCTTCTCATCACGACTGCTTTCAGAACTACAGAAACTGAGTCCCAGTCCCAGACCTGTGTGAAATTCTGTAGCTAATGATCTTATCGTGGACTGGGTTTATACTGAAGTCAATGAACTACAGCAGCTCTTAAAGGGCCTACTCTAATATGCTCTACTACAAATGCAGATAGGCAACATAAGAGCTCCAGGAATACCTTTTGTGTCAGATACCTGAAAGTCCTTCCCAGTGATGTATAAGTAGCCAGCTTTAGCCCAGGGCGATGTCTGAAGGATGTCTTATTCCAGACATCTACTGTGACTCATCTGCTCATGAGTTCCCCGCTTTTCGTTCCCTTTATAGTCAGCATAGAAAGATGAACACTTTGGCAGTGTGAGCCTAGAACAGACATCTAAAGTACTTGGATTATTCTGCCCTGGAAATGCCTATTCTGCTCTACTATTAATGTCTATTAATATATATTAATTTCTTGTATACTTGAGTTAAATTGCCCTTCTTCTGCTTTGCACCTGAAGGCACTGAGAACTTAAATTTTCTGCCAATCTGCATCCTTCTATGACTGAAGTGATGCCTCTGACAAGCAGTCACTAGTAATTCTTTCTTTTGTCCATTTTCTGAAGTGACATCCTTCCTCACATCAGCTTTCCTGGAAATCATTCGTGTGTGTTGGTACTGTCACTGCTTTCTCAGAACAGTATTTTTAACTAGATACTATATGGAAAAGTATGCTCTGGAGTGACAAGTTAGTGCTGATCCCTTTCTTTCCTGTTTGGTGTTTGTTTATTTTCTCCCTAGAAAAAAGCCTCTCTTCGCTAGGATACCATCTGTGCAACTATAGCCTGACCAAAAATGTGTTTAAAGTGGTTACCTACCAAAAGTCCTATGAAAAAAGCACTTCCTGTGGAGGATGGATACCATGGATGATGTGTCCCCGGTCGTACTATAAAACACAGTATCATACTGTTGAAGTCCCTGAAACTATCACTCCTACAGATTGCTGTGAAGGATATGAACAAGTTGGACTCTACTGCTCTTTAGGTAAGTTTTAGTTAGATTAATATTTGAAATAAATGTCTGATGGAAGAGGATTCACTTAAACTGAGACATGTAAAGTCTTAATTCAGTTCTGGGCAATAGATTCCTGTTCACTGACATCAGTGTATCTGCAAAAATCTACAGTAAACTTGGTCCACCATGGTCCTTAGAGTAGACATGAAAGACTAAAGCTCCTGATTCTTGCTCTTTGCCACACTTAGTCACAAATTCACTAAAGTTCGAGGTAAGTATGAAGGCAGCACCTGCTCGCTACCCCTAGAAGGGCTCATTGCTTGTCTTGGTTCAGGCCAGTATCTGATGGGGCAAGTGGGAAAACTCACATAGCCTTGCCTGCTGCTGTGTCTGCTCTGAGCATGCTTTCACTTGCATTTACAGTAGGAGCTTTCTTCTCAAAAGTAATTCAGGGTGCACTTAGGAGAAGATCTCCTTTGATTTGGAGTAAGGTCAGTTTCCAGGTTGCAAACCCAGTTTTGGTGTTAATTTAAAACAACCTGAGGCCTCAGGGCAAGTTGGTACCAACTACTTTCTGATCAAAACTACATTAGGGTCCATTTTCTCAGAGCTTCCTTCATTACCTAGGGCTATGCTGGAGGACTAGAAACTGGTGTACATTTTGGTGGGTCTGATCTAACTTCTGCTTTTTAACAAGACTCTACTCAGGAAGTCTTAATTACCTTTAACTCAAAATGGAAGCATTTTCCCCTTCTTACATCAGGGCTGCTAGGTATCAATAAGAAACCAGCGATTTTAGCAGAACTTGAATTGTAGATGGAAGGGATTCCCTGGGGAGAAGGAACTTTTTTTTTCTTTTAAAATGAATAAAACCACATACTTCTGAGCTGAACAGGCATCTTGGATTAGCTAGGCCAGCGTTGAACTGTTCCACTTTCCAGAGAAGTTCTGCAGGACATAATTTTGTTTCCTATTATCAGTATGACATTGCATTTTCTCCAGTTCCCCTATACAAGTTATGGTCCTGGGAATTTACACAATCTCAGCATTGTAGCAAAAGATTGAAAAGTAAAGTTCCTATTGCAGCCCTGGCCCTCGCTTTGGGTCATAAGACTGGGGTGACTCAGTTGTGTGGCAATGTCCCCAAACCTGCTCCTGCATCAGATCACATAACGTGACACGAGAGGATATGAGCCATATGTCTTGTCATGGCATCTGGCAAGAACAATGTGTTCATCTTACTTTTAAGTTGCTTCAGAGCATTCAAACAATTTTTGCAAGGTGTTTTCTTAACAGTCACTAGTAGAATATTGCATCTAGCTAGGAAAATGCTTTTAGCAGAAAGACGGAAACACAGAGGTGGTCATTGTACTTACTTGTTTTTGAAATTATTTGCTAGAGGAGAGGAATTAAAGCATAATTAGATAGATATCATTCTTCATCTATTGCATCCTGCAATTGTTTGGCTCTGTGGTTGTTGCAGAGTGTCGGCCAGGGCAAAATTTGGCCTGCAGGTTACAGTATATCCAGGCAGTCCTGCCAGGCTGGCAAAGGACACACTGTTGACCATCTGTTTTCCAACTAGTAGTTCCAGGCTGGGGAAAGCTTCCAGTGGATCTAATTAGTGTTGAGTAGTCACTTAAGTAAAGTCTTTTGATATACATACACGTGTGCACATATGTAACAAATGACAAGGCTGAAAAGCAGTCGGAGAAAATTGTTTTTTAATTCTGTAGTACAAGAAAATAGCTGTGTGAGCTAAGTGTTGGGGAGTGATTAGGTAGTTATGGCTGTCTCTATTTGCACAAGAAACTCCATGCATGATCATGATTCTCAATGTGTTTCAGAACCTTTGAAAATCAGGACCATCTTCTTGGGTGGAAAAAAAGGCATCCTGGAAACACTTCAAATGTTTTTTCCTAGTATGATTCCTTGCCTTTTAATAGCATCTATAGGGCTATTTTAGGCTTGAGAGCTGTCGATGAGCTTATTTCATCTAACATTAACAAATCCGTAAATCTCTTGTAAAGGTTAGCTGCAGAATTTCCACTCTGCCCTTGCCACATTGTCAATGGGCACTCTGGGCAGCTTTGTTCATGAAATACTGCGGTCACCTTGACTCTTTTTCCTGACAAAGTTAATTTGTGAATATTTTAAACCATAAAAGGATTTCTATGGCTTGTAGGTGATTTCTGTGTTTACATTATTCTGGTATCTTCACTTTTTAGGGCACTTGTCATAAATTCTGTGAATGGTAATGCACTGTCTAGACACAGTCTTAAATAAATGATGAAAAGAGAAACTGGAATGGCTGAAATAACTGCACAGCATGCTGCTGAACTACTGTTATTTTCTTCTTGACGTTATCCATGCTGGCATGCTCTCCATCCCATTAGAGCGGAAAGGTCTGTGTGACCTTTTGCAGTAACAATCTCCTGGCCACTCCCCACCTTTTCTTCCCAGAAGCAAACATTTACCCCTGCCTGGGATATGACAGACCCTGCTTTTCTTGTTCCTTTACTGAGGGGGGGGAAATTCTAGATCATTAGTCAAGTTACTCTAGTAGTTCTCATTAGTTGCCCATCAATCCATTAGGATGGCATTACAGACACATGCGCAAACTATCTTTTTAAAATTTAAAATTGCAAAGTTAAATATCTAAAAGTTAGGAAGTGCTAGAATTAATTATAAAGATAGAATGAAATAAAAATGATCTTTTTTTCCTCTCTTTGTGCCTAAGCATGCAGATTAATAAACTCTTTTCAATTACCTGATTGGACGCTGCCTTGCCCCAGGACCTCGTTTCCCTGTGGTGCTCAGGGATGATGGAGCCCCTCTAAGGAGCTCCTCGGCAGTGCGTCATCCTGGCCTCTGTGTTTGGTGCATGGTG
>NW_010165615.1:32738-42747 GCF_000695765.1 Mesitornis unicolor | reverse complement strand
AACAGGGAATTATTTGTCATCTCTTGAGGTGAATCCTGGGGCGATTCACGGACAGCAATTTGTCTTCACGAAGCCTGTGGGAAAGGAGGGAGGTTCTCTGCCTTTCACAGCTGGGCAGCTGAGCTGCAGAGATACTGAGATCTAACCATTTTGTGTGCTCATTCTCACACACTATCACTGCACAAGGTTGCAGTTTTAATTTTTTTTTGCTAATTTATCTTTATTTTCATTTTCAGAGCTCTTAGTGCTTCTTTTAACAACTTGCACGCTTGGAGTGCAGAGTCTTGTGTCCTTGATGGTGACTGTGAGCAGTCTCTTGATTGCCAAGCAGGTCCCAGAAAGACATGGGCCAGCAGTGTCACTGGTGGCATGCAGGCAGTGTTGCAGCATCCCTTCAGTGTGGGAAGGGGGGACCTCACCCTGTAGCAGATACCTTGTGGTTTGGGTCCCTTGTGTGCTCCCAGCAGCTGCAGAAATGGGATTACGGGTGTTGGAGGGTACATCCCTGCCTATTCCCCGTGGTTTCTGCGTACAGGCCTCCTGTCTGGGAATTGTCTCGTGCCTTTTTGAGTCCACTGAAGCCATCAGCCTCTGCACCCTCCTGTGCTTGCGTAAGTTCACTGCACCCTTCTGAAACTGCAGAAGTTCACTCTGGTTTGGGTAAAGAAGTGCATATTTTACCCATTTATTTACTGTGAGCTGTGGTGAATATCAGCTCTGCTTTTGGGATATTGTAAACCTTGATCACATGCCTCTCAGCCTTTTCCTCTCTGCAGCAAAAAGTCCCAGCCATTTTAGTAGTCTATCCTTGAAAGTTATCTGCTCTGTTCAGTTACTCATCCTGTGCCTTTCCCAGTTGCATTAACCCTGAGGGGAGCAGGAGTACCCAAAGTCACATCTGAGGTGTAGGGGTCACCATCATGGGCTTCTGCCAGATTTCCATTGATGGCTGATGCAAGTGCTGATAGGCAGAGTGTGGCCATGTCGTGGTGCTGCCAGCAGGATGAACCTATTGGAGACAGCAGTGACCAAATTTCATTAAGTTTATTCTGAGCATGCAGATTGTTTTCGTGTTTTGAAGGCCGTGTTCCCCTATCATTCAACAGCTGCGTCCTTGCTGAATTTCAGCCCGTGGCTCCTGAATACATTCTAGTGAATAATATGGCTTTTCATAGGGAAGAGTGTTAAATATTTGTCGGATGCTGAACCAGCACATCCCAGTGCTGCTCTCCATCCTGATTAACACCTAGACAGGTAGTCGGGATGGAAAACATCCATCTGAGCAGGTAAAGTCTAGCAATGCTCAAAGACCCCAAAAATAGGGTCGTATGATGAAAACTGCCCGTCTTACTTTGTAACAGTCTTTGCCAGGAACTCTTTCTATAATATCAGAGATTTGTCTCTACCTTCTGATACCTGAGACAAATGCAGGGTTTTGGTCCCTGGCTTTGCCACATGCTCTGGATGCAACCTGGCCCCTTCAGGTTGAAGGAGGGTGAGGAAGAAGGTTATGGCTGAGTTAATGGTGTCTCTCAGCATCTGCCTCCTGGGAGATCCTCCAATCCTGTGGTCACAGCAGACCCAGTGACTCACCTGCGGGCAGGCTGGTAGCTGAGTTTTTGTTGCTAAGCACTGGGTGCTGCATTTCTGCTTCTGTACGTTTATGCAAATAATGGAGGAGAAAAGCCTATACTTTATCTGGTTGTCAGGGGAGTTGGCTGGCTTGCTCCCCAGTCCTGGCAGTGTTGCTTGGTAGGTGGCTGTCCCCAAGATGATTGAAGTGGAGAGTGTAAATTGAATTTTCAAAGTGCATCTGGTACAATTAGGCAGAAATGTGATGTGAACCCATCTCTGTTTCCGCTGATGCGAAAATGATGACCTTTTGATTTTAGATAAATGGCTAGTGTGGCACTCAGCCAGGATTCAAGAGCATTTTCTGAGACTACATGTGACTTATTAAGTCTTTTAAACCACAGTTAAACATGGCAGAAAAAAAGACCCAAATGGGAAAAAAAAATGCCTTGAACCTCAAACCTGCTTAAACTGCACCTGAATCTCAGAGCTGAAGGGGTTTACATGCTTGAGTCCAGCTTACCAATATCCACCTGATTTGAACAGCAAGAAGTACTGGTGATGTACTAACACAGGGAAATCCCTTGGTGCTCATGTCTGTACAGGCTCCTGCTGTGAGAAGCTGCTTTGCATCATTGCGTGGGAGGCTGGGACGGAACAATTGCATGAAACTGGGAATGTGTGGGACACTCATCTGAGGGCAACTGAGGCTGTATCACACCTTATTGTGGCTTTAGACTAGAAAACAGGAGGAGGCTTACTAGCAATAGGGCCCATTTGGGGAAATGGCCTATACTGCCAGCCCCAGAGCCAGGAGCGGAGGTTCCTGGTCCATGCTGGGGAGCAGAATATAACTACTGGGACTTGCTGGACAAAGAAGTAACTTGAGTAAGATTGCACAGGTTTGATTTTTTTTTTCATCTCCCTCCCACTAAAAACCTAGGCCTATGACTCAAAATGAACTTTGGAGGCAGAACTGGGCCTGGGTAAACTAAGGAGGGCAAGGGCCCTTGGTTTGCAGGCATGAAGGGGCCCACACCAGGCTGCATTAGATAGCAGGACAAATCCTGCCCTCTGTAGAGCAGTCACCCATTCACTGGGGTTGGGAGAGGGGATAGAGTTTCCTAATTTGCTGCTCAGAGCTCTTGTAGGTCTAACACCAACTCTACTTGAAAGATGCTCAAGCATCTGTTAAAGCATGCACTCATTGACTGCATGCATGGGAAGTATATACACACAGTGTAACAAATATGATATATAACAGTGAGGGAATGTGCTGTACCAAGTATTCTGCATACAAATTTTTAAAAATACACAGGCAAGTAGCTTGCATGCTGCTGAAAGGTCTCAACTCAGAGTCTTCCAGGTTCTCCAGCTTGTGGGTTTTGGCAGGTTTTTCAGTGGAGGTACAAACTTTCATCGTTAAATTATGCATACTTTTCTTAATTACCTTCCAGAGACCCTTGATGATCATACTGTGCCCCTCCCAAGAGGCACAGATGGTAGTCTTAAAACTGGTCTTAACAGTCTCTTTCTTTATGCAAATGTGACTGTTTGTCCAGTTGTAGAAGTGGCTGAAAATTGTACATGTTGTTGTATTTTGAGCTCAGATTGTACGTTGAGCTGGAGATTTGGAGTACTAAAAATGGGATCTGTTATGGAGTGTGCTAAAAAGCTGAGGCTCTCTGCTTGCAATAGCCTCTGGTCTTCCATGAACTAGCAGAGAGGGGACCTGGAATGTGTGTGTGACAAGTTACATAGATTTGATTAATCAAGATCCTTTGTGTGTTTAAGAAAGTTCTTTTGCCGAGGCCAAAAGTCCTACATTCAATATTCCCTTCTGCTTCTCAGAAACCTCAGATTTACTATTATTCAAAGCCTTGGCATAACAGAAATTGTAAACCACAGAAATGACAGTTCATGACATATTTGTAGTTTGGTATGGAACTTCCATTTGCTATGGGTTTTATTATGTCGAATGTGGATGTCACAGAATCACAGAATGGTTTGGGTTGGAAGGAACCTTAAAGCTCATCCAGTCCAACCCCCTGCCATGGGCAGGGACACCTCCCACCAGACCAGGCTGCCCAAAGCCCTGTCCAACCTGGCCTTGAACACTTCCAGGGAGGGGACATCCACAACTTCCCTGGGCAACCTGTGTCAGTGTCTCACCACCCTCACAGCAAAGAATTTCTTCCTAATGTCTAATCGAAATCTGCCTCCTTCCAGTTTAAAGTCATAATCCCTTGTACTATCACTATTGTAAGAATAATTTTCGTTTTTATCCTGGGTGCCTTTCATTAATTGTCCAGTAATGGATCTCGAGTTTGTAGGACCAAAAAACCTGTAGGTGCAAAACGAATGGAAAGGAGAAATCTTTTCATTTGATTGGAAAAAACAGAGCTGAACATTACTTGGAGCTATGTTTGAGAGCATGAGTGAAAGTAATGTTTGTAGAGTTTAGGAATATTTTCTCCTTTCCTCCAGAGAAGAGTATGTGCTGGCATTGAGCCAGGACCAGGGTCTGCCCTTGGTTTGGGAAGCAGTAACTTTCTGCCTTCGCTGCCCTCTCTGCAGGGCTGCCTGGTGTGGGCTAGCGACCTCCTAGGGTGGCTGACTAGCTGATGTGCGGTGGGGGGTGCCAGCCTGAGGACCACAGGCTCAGTTCTGCTCTCACTCGCCTCTGTGTAACCCATTTAACTGCACCTGAGAATTGTCTCTGCTCTCATGTAACATCTTCAATTACTGTAACTAAAGATTAACTTTGTTGCAACAAAAGGTTAAATGAAAAATCCGAGTTTCTAGCTTAGACATTACCTCGCTCCTTTGATCATTATATATGATTTGGATTAGTCATAGCTGACATCAGGCACTTTTTCTTTTATGCAGTGCTCCAATGTCTCCATATTTAGAAACTATCTATCTATCTATCTATCTATCTATCTATCTATCCATATTTATTAATGGAAAATTATAAATTCAAAATTTCTGTAACAGAAATGTCATAAACAAGAGAAAAATCTGAGAAAATTTACAGTCTTGAAATGAAATAATGGTATTTTAGGCTGCTATTTTCTCCCCATGAAAACCTGAGAACAGACGCACTTCTAAAGTGAGGAGGAGGTGTTTGCTGTAAATTAAATAACACAATTTTATGGAAACAATTTTCTTTATTTTTGTCCTCAGAAATGTTTTTTTTTACTTAGCACTCAACAGATCCAATGTATTTGCCTCAAGACCTGGTATTTGTCCAATGGAGAATATGGAGACATCTGATTATCCTTGCACGTTCGATACTGAATGTCCAGGGCTTAAAAAATGCTGCAACTCATCCAAGGGAGCAGGCTGTGTGGATCCAATGCCAGAGGGTATGTTATTGATAAATTCAAGACTGCTTCTAGTAAAAATATGCTTAGATTTTCCTTCTGAGGGTGGGAGTGAGCAGGAAAAATGTTACCATAACTCTTCATAAAACAAATACGTGACTCTACTTTGGATCAGTCTCAGGATACTCAGTTTTAGTATTGCTCCTATGAGTGCTGAACTGTGAGTGCTACAGATCCAGTGGACCTTGCTCAGCTTCTTCTCCTTTGCTGGTGCTGCTGCCTGTGACGTATGGCAAAGGAGGCCGTAGCTGATTGTTGTATATGGACACTTCATATTTGCAAAGTAAAAGCTTGGTTTGATTCTTCAGAGCCTTCCTATAGCTCTGCCACTTTCTGTAGCATCAGACCTGAGATAACCTGGCTCTTTTATTTTGTATGCTTCAGGAGGAACATTCTGATACAACATAACAGTGCTTGTGAAAATAGATTTTAATGAATTAATCAGAGTCGATTTCCACCTTCTGAATCATTCACGCCTTTTGCACTCCATGGTATGTACAAACACGAACACTCCCATCTGTTGCTCGTTGTGTCCACATTTCTGTTAGTAACCAACACTTGCTCCAGCCCGGGAAGGATCTCATGGTCCTCTATGCTGGACATAACCTTGCCAGCCAGTTGCTCCCCAGTTCTGCCAGATTTCTTTTTTTGCCCTAATTTGTCTCTAATCAGTGAATGCCAGCCTCATCCTCAAGGAGATCAAGTAATATTGATTTATCAGCTTCCTTAGGAAGTTTTTCAGGTCTCTTCCAAGGGCAATTTAGAGACATTCTGAAACATAGGAATTTTTTCCTGCTTAAGCATAAACTTGCTCCAAGTCTGTCTTTGTACAGTTTGGGGTCTATGACTATCTGGGTCTAGATTGCAAGACGTGGGTGTTGCTTCTGCTGTAGGACCAGAGCTCTGTCCCGTGCATGGATTAGCAGTGGCATTGGCAACAAGGTGTGCACGGCCGTGCGACAGCAGCATGGCTTGCCTCTCCCTGTCCCTGACACATCAGGTAGGAGGAGTCCGAGTCAAACAAGAAAAACACAGCCCTAGCAGAGGTGTGAGGCACACTTCCAAAAAGGAGGGTCTGCAGGAAGAACCAGGCTACAAACAAGGCTCAGACAGGGGGGCTCACCCTGTCCTCTAGAGGGTGTTTAGGAAATGAATTGATGAACTAAGATGAAGACCCTTCACGCCATAATCCTGAAGCATTTCCCTAGTACACATCACCAAGTTTGGATGCAGTTTTTAAAAAGGACCCAAGAAGGCAGTTCCTTATTTCCCTCCATTTTTACTTCTACTCGTCCCCAGTTTCCAGCTGGGAGTGGACTAGTAGCAAAGGAAACCCTTCTTCCATCATCAGCTAGCACTAATGGGCAGAATAGAAGGTAGCAGTAGCATGGAAATGTTGCATGATTTTACTACTTCCTCCTACCTGAATTCACCTTTCTCATGTCCTAAAAATGTGAGAAACCCTGATCCTGTCACTGAAAAGGAATATAACGCAGTGATCTGCTCAAACTTTCATATCTTGGTTTAAAGCAAGATATAACAAGTCAAACACTCAAAAAATAGGAACTATAAACTGAAGCTTTGCAACTCAGAGGAATGTTTTCCAGACCCTGTCTGCCCCACTGACTCCTAATGCTCAGCCCACCACTGTTTCCCTTCTCTGATTCCTGACTCACAGTTGTGATAACTTGGTCATTCCTGGGGTCTCTCTGTGGCTCTTAGTCCCAGCCTTCTTGCTCAGTCCGTTGCTTTTTTTCTTTCTATTCCCTTTGCCAGCAGTCTTTTTAATTTCTTGAAGTAAGAAGTGTTGGACAGCTTTATTACAGATGTGCTGTAATAGCATGTCTAAAGTGTATTAAGTCTATTAAGATTTTGGTGGTTAAGCATTACAAGCCAAAGACACTTCTCCTGTATTTTCCTGGATTGCACTCTCCTGCCTAAGCATTTGAGATCTGGCATGCAGCTCCACACCTCCCTTTGCTTGCCATTACAATGCTGTAACTCTGTTGTGAAATGTGATAAGGAGAGCTCACCTTGCATAAATACAGACCTAAATGTTGCCACTTTGCTATGGTTTCTGAGTTAGCGCTTTCTATATTCAGATTATGTTGATAATAACTGTATAGTTTACACCTTATTTGCACGCAGTTGTGCTGATAAAGGAGCAAGATACTGAAGTGTTTGTTCCCCTGTGTCCTGGTTTAGTGTGACAGAATCCTAGAGTCAGTTTTTCTGTTGAGAAAAACTGCGATATTGTAAGGACTACAACACTCTATTTCATGGGAGCAAAGTTGGTAAAAACTTTGTTACAGGTTTCCACTAGTATTGGTATGCAGGTTACCATAGTGTTCAAGGTCTTCAGCAGTCTTGATATAAACAGGTGCAGAGGCTGGTGGTAGCAGAAACCTAAGGGAGTCGACCCCAAGGCGTCCCCTGGCCAACCAGTTAATACTATTCATACCATAAACATGTCATTCACTATAAATTGGGGAGTTTGCTGGGGATGATCTTTGTCTTCCTCTCCCTCCTGCTCCCTGTTCTGTGGCTGACAGCTTGAGAGGGATTTGTTTACTGTCCTCACCCTGAGACCTACTCCACCACAGTACTGTCTGAGTATAACTGTGTGTATTTTATATTACAACTGTTAATTAATACTAGTTCATTATTATTTAATTTTATTATTATTATTTTCCTAAATATCTTTCTATTTCAACCCACGAATCTCCTTTCCTTTTCCTGACCCCTGTACCTGAGGGGAGAGGAGGCATCAGGTGACAGAGCAACTGTATAAACCATGACACCCTGTTTTCCAGATTACCAGTGCATTACAGCCCTTGAACACCTCTGTGTACCATATCCAGAGTAACCGTGCAGAAGTATACGCTGAGACAGTGGCTTCTCAGGTTCTCGTTGAACTGTACCAACCAGATCCACTAGCAGAGGTTTCTTCTTCCTTGAAGGACATTGTGAAGCGCGCGTATGAAGTGATTGACACAGAAGTGCAAGGTTAATTACTATAATCCTGTTATGGGGGGTAGCTTTTTCAGGGGGTTTCACCTCTCTTCACTCAGAATTTTATCTCCATGACTATCAATTTGCTTTCAAAAATACAGTCTGAACTTTGTAAATATGGCCCTAAGCTATCCATTGTAGAATGAGGAGTTGTAGTTAGCTAATAATCATTTTGGAGCGTATAGTTTGGAGGGGAGTATTGCTACTTCCTTAATTAAATTTATCTTCTCACAGCATAGCCCAGCTTCATATGTAAAGGCAAAGGTATTCAGATTTGTAGCACAATCATTATTTGTATCAAACAGGCTCTTAAAATAAGTGTTTTCTTGGGAAGCAGAGTATCACATAATCACAGAATCACAGAATCACTCGGTTGGAAAAGACCTCCGAGATCATCATGTCCAACCGTTCCTGTCTACCCACTGAACCATATCCCTAAGTACCTCGTCTACCCACTCTTTAAATGCATCCAGGGATGGTGACTCCACCACCTCCCTGGGCAGCCTGTTCCAGCCTCTGACAACCCTCTCAGTAAAGAACTTCCTCCTTATCTCTAACCTGAACCTCCCTTGGCACAGCTTGGTGCCATTTCCCCTTGTTCTATCCTCCATCACCTGGGAGAAGAGACCAGCACCCACCTCTCTACAACCTCCCTTTAGGTAGTTGTAGGTGGTGATGAGGTCTCCCCTCAGTCTTCTCTTCTCCAGGCTAAACAACCCCTGTTCCCTCAGCCGGTCCTCATAAGGCCTGTTCTCCAGACCCCTCACCATCCCTGTGGCTCTTCTCTGAACATGCTCCAGAATCTCAACATCTTTCTTATAGTGAGGGGCCCAGAACTGAACACAGTACTCGAGGTGCGGCCTCACCAGTGCCGAGTACAGGGGGATAATCACCTCCCTGGACCTGCTGTTCACACAGTTTTTAATACAGGCCAAGATGCCATTGGCTTTTCTGGCCACGTGGGCACAGTGCTGGCTCATGTTAAGTCGACTGTCAACCAACACCCCCAGGTCCTTCTCCTCCAGGCAGAGTATATCTGCTTTTATGTGTTACTACCAGAAGCTTGCATGAAACAAGGAGTATTTATAGTCTGTTGATTATTATACTGTATTATTTTCTACTTTTAAAATGATAGGTAAATATTTAAATAAGTTAGGTTTAAATTATTTCAATCTACTTATTACTGTGTAGTAATCTGAATATTTTCACTTCTGAAATGCATCCCATAAGCATTATTTTCATCACTTCTTATTCTGTGTTTACTTTTGAAATGTCAGTCCAACTTTCAGTGAAATCAGTGGGTAGATCTCCTTACCATGCTGCTGATGTCTCTTGGGTTTGGATGACACCCTGGAACCGTAAGCAAGAGCTGCCACTAATTGTCATCTTATTCCAAAGAACTGGAGTAAAAAATGGTAGGGTTATAACTTAATAGGGGTTAGTTTCGGGGAAAGGCAGCTTTTTGCTTTCATTGCACCTGTATACATCCAGAATTGCTTCAGCAAGCTGACTAGAGATTTACACCGAATTTATAATATCCAGAGCCTGCTCTACACCAATTGCAGATCAGTCTTGATGCTGCTATCAATACCTGTTCAAGGTGTGTTCTTCTTCTTAGATGTCAATGAATGCTCCTACACTGAATTCAACACTTGTCCTGAGAAAAACACTTGCATAAATCTGGAGGGTTATTACAGCTGTCAGGAACATGCAGATGTGGAACCTCACCAGCTGAGCACAGGAAAGGAAGGTAGGAAATGTGGGTCTCACCTTGGCAAATACGGAGAACATTTCTGCAGGACTTGTGGTCTATTGCAGGACTTACTGCAAGGCAAAGATTCTGGAACATGCAGTGCCCCTTCTCCTCCTGCTGGGAGAAGATGCCACATAAGCCAACTGTTAGCTATTTCTGATTGAAATGCACTGTATTTATTTCACAGTACCTGTCTGTCTCTCCTATCTCTACCCTCAGCTGCCCTCTCTCACCCGCCAAACCCTCTAGCTTCAGACCCTGACTGCTTCTCTGCGTGTCAGTACAC
>NW_010165615.1:0-32707 GCF_000695765.1 Mesitornis unicolor | reverse complement strand
GTAGGGAAATGTCATTAGTGATGTGATTTGTACATGAACTCTCCTTCCCATTTTGACTGCGTGACTGCGGCTGGGACTCAGCTGTATAATCCCACCCTGGACTGTACAAGGTTCTCTGCTGGGGGCAGGTGAAGCTTTGCAGCGGGTGAAATAACACTTTACAGTACCAGCAAAATATAGAGGCATATACTTACAGCCCATGGACATCAATAGGCCTGCTAATAGGCTTAAAGATAATGAGATAAATAAGTGCTTGCAGATTCAATGCTTTAGTTAGAAAACAATTTTACAATCCTTTAATCTTGCTAATGAAAGGAATGTATTACTTTATGCTTTTGTGGTATGATAATACGTTTATTTTCATTTCTATTTACATTACGCCTATTGCTGCTTTTCAGTTGTTGAAAACATGAATGATATTATTT
This sequence comes from Mesitornis unicolor, assembly GCF_000695765.1. NCBI lineage: Eukaryota > Metazoa > Chordata > Aves > Mesitornithiformes > Mesitornithidae > Mesitornis > Mesitornis unicolor. The sequence goes on along the minus strand of NW_010165615.1, from coordinate 32,282 downwards.
TGGATTTGCTTTGTTAGGAATGCTTTAACTCTTTGATAATACTATATTTCCGCTAGGCATGACAGCATCTACTCTAAGTTCAGCGCTGGATCACATTAACACTAGCAATAGCTCTCTGTCTATAAGTAATTCAGGTCTCTTGTCCATGACTAACCAATCCTCAAATGCTGCGTGCTGTAAGTAATCCTTGGATTTGAATGAATATTGTCTTGCTTTTAATTCAGCCACTCTTTGATCCCTTTGTCCTGGGGCTGGGTGAGTTACAGGACGGTGTTCACAGAAGCTGGTAATAGTTTTGTCATGAATCTCCACGTATGGAAAGAGAGAGGCTTCCCCATGGGAACTTATGGATCGAGGGCAGAGATGCTGTGAAGTGATCACTGGAGAAGCCCCGCTGTTATCCCCAAGGCTACTGAAGGGAACTGGTTTCCTGAAAGTGGAAGTGTCCACCCTGGGCTCCATGAGCCACTTGTGCCTGGTGAGGCTTTCAAGTGCAGGTCCCATCACAGGTGCTGCACTGGATAATCCCCCAGGGCGAGAAGGCCAGCAAGGGCTGTGCAAGGCCAGTGCCACTAGCCCTGGACTCAGCTCACTGCACATCCTGAGCTTGACCTAGAATGAGGTATGGGAGGATCTGCTACTGAGGCCAGGAGCTCCTTCTGGCCATGGCTGCAGGGATGTGGGCCTTTTGCTTTAGAGTCCATGAAGATGGTGGTGGGGACATGAGTCAGGGAGGTTGACCACAGCTACCCTATACTGGAATTAGCCTTTGTGAATACTCTCCCTGGTATACATGATAGCTTCCTGAGGGACTATGATGGGAACAAACCCCAGTGGCTTTGTCTGTATATGAGAGACTTCAGCCCTCTCACGTGAGAGTTATCATGATCCTCTTATACCAAAATCCTGTTCTTCTTATGCAGGAAATGGCTTTCAGTAGTTCTTTGCCTAGTTCAGAGAGACAGGCTGGATAATCTTGACATTCATCCATAACTTCTGAGAAAGCTAGAGGAATTAAGTCCCTCTAGAGCATGGGCTTTGCAGGAGTTTGGCAGCCACATGACTCAGAGGCCTAGAAACAACTGTGTCCTACTGAAATAATTTAAGAAAATAACCCTTTTTTTCTCAGCCTAACCATTTGCATGAAAGAATCAAAATTGTGACAGCAACATGTCATGGTCTCTAGCTTAGCATAAGTGATGGTGTTCATCTCACTTGACTCTTGTTGTCTACGGAAAAGGTGTCTAGTCTGTGCTTGCCATCTGGGCTCTCCCTCTAGTTAGTGGAGACAGACAGGTTCTGCTAGAGGGCAATTCACCTTACCAAATTTAGACACCTCCTCCTCCTTCGAGGAGAGGGATCATTTCTGAAGGGCTCTGTCTTTTCCCATTGACATGACAGTGATTGCAATGGACTAGAGTGGCATACACAGATGAAATGCTGCCCACCACTCTGCCCCAGCCTGTCAAAGCTGAAGTCTATGGGGTTTTTCAAGACATAAATCAAGGTGGCCTTTGCCTGAAGAGGTGCATTTTGATAATTGAAGTGACAAGAGGCAAAGCAGGTGTCAACGTATGTAAAGCACACAGATTCAGTATTCCAAACTTATTCCTGTTGCTTGAACCTGTAGTTCACTGGCTGATTATTAGTGTTACTAGAGATTCAACAAAAATACATATAGTAAAAGGAAATAAAAAGAGTAAGCACCCAATTAGTGGGATGGTAAGAGGACAAGGGGACCTGATAGTGTCAGAGGGGCAGACGTAATGTAAAGAGAAGCTTCCCCTATTCATTGTCAAAGTGCTTGTCTAGAACCAGTTTAGCATAACACAATGCTTTAAAGAGGAAATGTTTCTTTTTCTGTGATATCTCTTCCTGGGACTGAAATAGATCCCTCTGCAGTTAGAAACCACCGAATCTTCAGTGTTGCCAGCAACAGTTTTGAAATGTCCTGGCATGTCACTTCTACTCTGAACCATACTTTCCAAGTGCAAGTGTTCAAGGACAGAGAGATTGTACGAGACCTAAAGATAGAGGAAATGAAAATGGATGTATCTGGACTGGAAGCAGGTGTGATGTATTCAGTAGAGATCAGCTATGAAACCTGTGGAGAAACCAGCATCTCCCATCAAAATGTTAAAACAGGTAAACAGCCACCTTAAAATAGATATATTTCTCTCTCTCCTCACTCACTTGCAGTTCAGCAAGGATCCATATGGTCCTCCCTGAACTCCATCTCCCACCTTCTGCAGCACTTTTTTTTCTCCCCTATCCCAGCATTTATGCTACCCAGGTTATCAGGTAGCAGAGCTCTGGCCTTAGTTGAGAAAGCAGTGCTGGAGCTGACTCACACTATTACAGATATCAGGCTAAGAGAGATTTTTTTGGGGGAGTGCCTGGCACTACGTTCTGCTGCCACCTATCTCTCATCAGGCCCCATTTTTCCTGTTTGACTGCTGTGGCTAGTGAGAAACCCAGCCAACTGGTTTGTCAAGGGCTCAGCTGAGCTAACAAGAGCGCCCAGAGGAAGGCCAGATTCAGCTGAATATTTACAAGTGACCAGGATTACAGGGAATAGCAAGGGCTGTACAAGAAAGCTTTCAAAATGCCAGCATACTTTTGTTCAATTGGCCAGTGATGCTAGCTCCCTGAGGCCCTAGTGTGTTGCTCAAATGTAATTTTGCTTTTCCTTTATCCTTAAATTATTTCTTAAGCCTTTACACAAATAAGGAAATAAATGTCTCCCCATTTTCTTAAAAAAGCAGGCAGTGAACTATTTAATACTGGCCACAGTGAGAATGCTGCTGTTTATGTTTATCCATAAGAGCCTTCCCTTTGATCAGATGAGGGATGACTCCAGTTTCGGTCAGAAGAAAATTATTCCCTTTGTAGAGAGAAAGCAGGAGGTCTAGTGAGTATGGAAACAGGGGGCTGAACTTCAGAGCATGACGTTGGAGCCCTTGAAAAAAAGAAGTTTTCCAAGGATCAGTCCAAAGAGTAACAGCGTCACATTGTTTACACAGGTTAAAGTGGTTAATACATTCCTTGGCTCTTGGTTTTGGCTCGCATGCTCTGTATGTTATCTGTCAGGGCTTACCAGGCAGAGAAGTAGCATGCACTGCTTTTTGTTATTATTTTCAGTTTAAGAATGTATGTACTATCCACATAAAAATATTTATTGTGGCTGGTGGACCAGAGATGAGCTTACAGGCAATTCTATCCTGGATGTAACTCAAGTACAAGAATTACCTAGGGTCACGTTCACAAGGATAAGTGTAAACTCAGTTCTTACGCAGTTGTAATTAGGCACCTAAATATCTTATGGACCTGATGTAAGTGCTTCACCTTGATGTATAGGAAGCTTGTCACAGAATATTTGCTTTATTTTCTTGATTTAATACCAAACTCTCACAGCCTTTTTCCCTCTTTCTCCCTTCATCATTTGAGATTTTGGTCTGGGTACATCAGTTTCGACTGAATCCTTTCCTCTTCAGCTTTGTCAGTGTGTGTTTTAATATTGTGTCCTACAGAGGCCAAGATATTTGGTGTTACTATGAGGATTCTCAACTACAACTTCACTGATGATTTTCATAATGTCAGCAGCTCAGCATATGAAGAATTTTCAAGAGTGTTGCTTACAGAGGTAATGTTAAAATATCTGTGAGTAATATTTTTTTTTTCAATTTAGAATTTGTTTAATGTGATAGAGGATTTTATGCCTGGCAGAAATATCCCCTGAAAATCATCATACTGTTTCCTGTGACCTTTCTTTATAATTAAACCAAAAATCAACTGACTAAACAGATCAAGCCCTTGGCCTTATTACCAGTGGAGCCAATGAGAATTTTCCCCTACAGAAGAGTAAAAGAATTAAAAATGCGGGCATGCAACAGGGACTACTTTCCTTGGATCTTGACTCACACTAAATTGACTCAAAGCATTTTAATGGATTATTGAAATGACATTGCTGGCACTCATTTCAGCGCTGTCTTCTCAATAAATGTCTGACTGCTCTCAAAGCTCCTTCTTCTTTAAGGAAAAGTGATCAGATCAGGCTTTCTTCTCCAGCCCCATTCTTTGCATGCACACAGGCTGTCACTCTCCATGCTCAGGTGCAGCCAGCCATAAACAAAACTTGAGTCATGAAGTTTGTACCAGCTCTCAACTTCCCAGACAGGGGAGATGTTTCAGATTCAGTGATCTCTTCTAGTTGTTTTTTTTTCTGGGTAGAGAACAGGGCCAAATCAGAGGAACTGGGATCTCCATCAAAAAGAAGACTTTCCCAAAACAAAGGAGGACTCATAAACATATTTGAATATAAATCTGCGGGGGAAAAAACCCTACAATATTAGAACTATACTTTCAAAGGCAGCACAGAAGAGGCATTTGCTCATTAGAAATTGCAGGTTAAACCTCCTGACATGGTTTTATTTCTCATAGCTGCAGATTTTTGCTTTTGTTGTGCAGAAGGATTTTTGTGAGTAAATCTCCTCTGAGACTAATGCAGACCTAATTGACATCATGGGGTTGGAAAGGAAAAGGAGTGTGGCCCTTCTGTGTTGCTTCTGCCTTCTTGGGTGTTTGGGAGCACAACATCCTCCTCTCACTTCATCTTTCCTTTTTCTTGCCTCTCCACCCTAATCTGAACTTAGACCAGTTAAACAGCTTGTTTGTAGGAATTTTTGGAGCAAACTCTGACTGAATGGGAACAAAGCTGTGTTGATTTATGGCACTGGCTTGCATGCTCAAAGGTGTGCTTTGAGGTGTATGTAGGAACAAAAGGTTCAAGCATGGAGATGCCTTCTAGAGATGTAAGACGAAACTGCCAACTCCTGCACAGCTCAAATACTGACACCAGAATGCCTGCTTTAATGTTCAGAGTCACACCATTTGTTCAACTGATGTGTTTACTTACCAGATTGATAATCAACTATGGTGTAATTGTACTATTGCCCTGAAGTTGGGCTGTCTCAAACACATTTTCTTGAGGTTATCTGCCCCCATTTTTTGTCTTTAATCTGAAGATTTGTCATAGAACTCAGCTGCAGGCTGGACTTGGATGGGTGAATTTCAAAAAATTGCTGGGAGCTAAAGCTATGCCCATGCTTGCAAATGAAACATTTCCTGAACCATTCTCTGGCACTGACACCAATTGACACAAACCAGCCTGCATCCATGCAGTTAGTTATTCCAAAGTATGGTGGTCACATTCAGTTCACCTGTGGGGACTGGCCCCTGACTGATGTTAAGTGTCAAACTCTGCCTGGGTACTGCCTGGGGGACTGCCAGCTGGTAGCAGCCAAAATCAAGCCAGTTTTTTCTGGCGACAGTGGAGATGACCAGGTTCCAGTGTCTGGGAGAGAAGAGGTGAGTATATAGGAGACTTGGGATAAAAAGCTTACATGATGTACAGAGCTAACATCAAGGGTCTAATGCATGCAGGCTTACAGGGCCAATTCAGCTGTGATGTAGGCAAATAGGGGCAGAAGGAATTCTGCTCCCCTGAGCCAAAATTAAATTTGTTTTATAAGACCAGTGGTCAGATGGGTACCATTTTCAAGGGTACATAGGTGTGCCAAGGAGACTCGTGCTTCTTTGTGCCTCAATAATCTCTGAAAAGTAAGATTCCTGAAACATTTTGAAACCTTCCTTTTTACAAATTTTTCTATGTTGTGCACATATAAACCTTTAAAATGTACCACCATGGTTCAGTTCTAAAAGGAGCTATTCCTTTTGAGTTTCTAATTGTCAACACTTTTCTCCCCCTGCTCAGCTTGAAAAATAATTTCCACCCAACATTTCTGCTTTATACAATTCTGGGAAGCTGAAAGTGCAGACTGAATCCCTGCGTGCTGGAAGCATCATTGTGAGACTCAGAATCACTGTGCAGGACCCCGAGTTCCAAGTTGATGCCTCCACGTTTTCCCTGGTGCTATCTTACCTGTACGATGGCTCTGCACTTGTGGTGGATCAGCAAAACATTGCAGTAGAAGGTAATTTATTTTTATTTTCCAAACAACAACCCAGGGTTTGTGTTTTGATCATGCACAGTATCCACAGCATTCTTCATAAAAAATACTTTATAATGAGATAATATGAAGCTTACAGTGATTTGTTGGTGGGAAAACCACGACATGAGATCTCCTCCATGGGCTTTTATCCGTAAGCCCAGAAGGATTCAGAAGAAGGAGCATTGGCTGACCTCAGGTGCCTGCAGGCACTGTTTCCCTCCACTATGTTTCAGAAGGAGTGGAGCCCTTGTTCTCTGTATTAATCTTCCTCTCTCCTCCTTGTGAGCAGTTGGGAGTTTTCCATATCTTTCTCGCACTGAACTGCAGATAGGATTACTGTGGAATATTGGTAGTCTTTAGCCCACACACCCTCTGGACAGTGTTGTGCTTCAAGGCTGTGGGGTTGTATTTGGGCCAGGGTTTAAGGAAAAGTGATCTGACATCTTCACTATAGAAATGCAGCCAGAGAAATTCCCAAGTGACCTCTCAGTGAATAGGACTGAAGAAATATGTGTGGAATTTGTGTTAAACTAGGCCTTTGTTTGATCTTCAGTAATCACCATTTTTGTCTTCAAAGGACTAAGTTTGGCTTCAGGTTTCCCAGCTGGCAGAGCCAGACAGATTTCAGAGAGTTGCCAAATCCAACAGAATGGGTTATTCTTCTCCTCCAGTGCACTGAGCTCTTAAAAGCTTATTTACTGTGATCAGGGAAAACTCCCTTTGGAGTTAGAGAGCATATGGAGGTTAAGGGGAATAGGACAGGAAAACAGCAGACGAGACAAATTGCACCTGAAGCCTACAAATATCACAGTAGTATCAGATACTGGGTTGCTAGATGCTGATGTGCGACAGGATACTTTACAATCATTGTTCCTGGACTGAAAGAGTGGAGAGAAGGAAGGCAATAGCTCTGGACTTTTCCTTTGCTTACAGAAAGCCAGGTGACTTCCAGTAGCACCACTCTTGGCCAGAAGCACAGCCAGCTCCTCCTTAGGGGTAGAGGAAAAGGGGTCCATTTCTTAGCTCTGCCCAAACAAACATTTATTTGACACGAGTTTTCCAAAGTCAAATGTGGAAAATAAGGCGAAGGAGTGCAACACGTGAAGGAAAGATTTGTATAATGGGCTGTTTTGCTTCCTGAGCCCTGAGAGCCCTGGGACCTGCCCTTTGGCAATAAGCCTGCACAGCTCCTCTTGCACCAGAGGAGCAATGCCACTTGGATCCTCTGTGGAGCCAGGCCTTCAAAGTCTACGTGCTCAGTTTAGTGACAGTGGCAGACCAGGGAATTCAGCTTTGAAACAGCAAGGATGAGAAGTCAGAAGGGATAGCACAAATGAAGGGAGTGGAGCAATTGCACCTCTCTTTGTAGACTCATAAATTATTAAGTTTACTGCCATGATTAATAGACACTAGAATGGCTGTCTGTTGTGTGAGGCATGGTAAGGAAAAAGAAAGGTATGTGTGCTTAGTCAGGTCCAGGATCCATCTAGTACAATATCACATCCTCAGTAGCAGCCAGAGGCCAATTCCTGGAGAAGTGTAAGCATATGGCAAGTGTAGATGATGCCGTTCACTAAAACTCTCTTAGCCACCAACTATTTTCAGCTTCAGGACTCCCTGAATCCAAAGTGTTTTCTTTGGGTTTCTTCTTCATGAGTTCCCCATGAAGTCATAGAAACTTTTAGCATCTGCAACATCGTTAGGCAAAGAATTTCACAGGTTTTTTCCCACTGCATATACCTCTTACAGGTATAATGGGTAATCAGAGCAAACACAAAAGGCATTTTTTTTAATAATTCTTGAAGTAGGACTGTTGGGCTGTGTGTGTGGGGGAGGCATTTGCCAAACGTGAAAAGCCAGAGAGATGCCTAGAGTGCAGAAATAGAGTAGAGAGCACACCTTGGCTGAGATGTAATGATTATAGAGGAAAAAAGCTCCTTGTGTGTGTACATACATGAGCGATGTACTGGTGCCAGTGAGCACTGAGAAGAAAACATAAGTGTCTCGGCCTGATGCATGATTGAATGTGGCCAACAGAGGTGAAGGAATGTGCTTAAAAAGCCATGATAAGTGATGAGAAAGGAAACCCTCGGAGACAATAGAGCCCGTGAATGTGTTGATGGGGTTGCAAACATGACGAGAGAAAACTTATCTACGCGGTTGCAGATAAGCAGGCAATTCTTTATTGGAGCGCTGGGGAGACACAGAGGATACCTCCTCTAGTTGTGCTCCATACATTTTCCATACATTTTCACAGCTTATTTATACATTTTTAAGAAAGCGATATTACAAGATTATACAAGTATGCATAAAATGTCCGCTTTTTAATTTGCCCTTTACCGTGCTTGGTTCATCACTACCATAATATTTCATACAAGACATTGAATTACTTCAAAAGCTCATCCCTACATAATTTTGACATGGAGAGAAAAGTTATGGCCTGTTCTTCAGTTTAAACAAATACCTATTTTAACTACTTTAACCAATCAAAATAAACAAATACCTATTTTAACTTCTTTAATCAATCAAAGTGTTCTCTTTTAACTCTGCAGTTTAAACAATTACCTACTTTAACTACTTTAATCTATCAAAATGTTCTCTTGACTGCAACATTTCCCCCCTTTCGAAAGTATTGATAATCAATTTTCAATACTGTCATTCAAATGATTTTATATTTCTGTTATTTCGTGAGATACAAAGCCATGATTGTTGTATGGTGGTGGATAATTTTTACGTATTTCATATTGTCTTGATAGGGCAGTCAGAATTTTCTGATTCCATTTTGGTCTTCTTTCAGGTTCTTTTTTTATGCAAAGATACACTAAATAAATTGCCATAAATACTATGATCAATAGCAGCAGTGTTTCAATCAGTGATTTTATCCAGGATTTCAAGTTCAGGCCCAATCCTTCAAAAACTTTGTCTATCCAGCTTTTCCTCATGTCTTCCTTAATTTCTTGTGTTTCCTCTTCTATTTTCCTAATTGATCCACATCTTGTTCTACATCTGTCCAGAGGTCTGATTGGTCTGGACTTGGGTCCAAACTTGTGTAATCTGTATGGTCCGATTCAGCCACCCAATTTTGATCCATGTTTCTGTCACCATAGACTGCCAAATAAACAGATAAACAAGTTTAATCATGCTTCAAAGTTGATTTCAAAGTCAGGGTTTCCAACCACTCTCCACTTGAAAGGCGGTGTCTTCTTCACTCGGGTGTGGTGGATCCACGCATCTGATTCGGCAATCTTGACTGCAGTAAAAGTAGTCAGCAACACCTGGAACTGTCCTTTCCACCTTTCTTGCAGAGATTCTTCATTCCAAGTCTTCACATAGACATAGTCCCCTGGCAGTATGTTGTGTACCGGATTTTCCAATGTCAAAGGCTGGTTCCACACTACTGCTCCTTGGAGTCTAGCTAGAGTTTTTCAAAAAAAAGCAAATAGTTATATACCTCTTGTTTTCCTTTTACATGTATATTAGGATTAGGCTCAGGTGATTCATATCGTTTTTCATACAATATTTCATAGGGCTTACTGACACTCCACTCCTAGGTTTTACTCGTATCTGTAACAATGCAAGTAAAAGCACTTGAGGCCATTTTAATTTAGCTTCCTGGCAAATTTTACTGATTTGTCTTTTCAAGATTTGATTCATTCTTTCCACTTTACCACTAGATTGTGGCCTCCAAGGAGCATGCAATTCCCAGGAAATTCCTAAGACCTTGCTTACTTCTTGTACCACTGTGGCCACAAAATGTGGTCCTCTGTCTGATGATATTCCAAGTGGAACTCCAAATCTCAGAATAATTTCCTGCAGTAACCATTTAACAGTCTCTTTAGCCTGATTTGTGCGACAGGGAAAAGCTTCTGGCCATCCAGAATAAGTGTCAACCCCAACCAACACGTATCTGTACCCATTGCATTTAGGTAATTCTGTAAAATCGATTTGCCAATAATCACCTGGCTCTACTGTTTTTATTTTGCCCATTTGAACTTTCTTTCATGCTATTGGATTATTCTTTAAACAAACCTCACATTTTGCAGATATTGATTTAGCCATTTCTAACATTTTTACTGGTATTGCGTTTCGCTTTAGAATCTGTACCAGGGCTTCCGCACCCCAATGACATTCATGATGTTTTATCTGCAAGATCTCTCTCATAATCAAAGGAGGCACTACTACTTGTCCCATACTTGTAACCCACCATCCTTCCTGATTTTTCTTTGCATTTACCAACTGTGCCAACTTATCATCCTCTCCAGAATATTTTGGAGATTCTTTAGGTAGTTCTACAGTTCTAGTGGGAATTATTGCCATTTGCGATGCCATTTGCTGTAGTGCTGCTTTCTTAGCAGTCTGAACTGCTAATCTATTCACTTCTACTATTTTAGTGTTTCCAGACTAGTGTGCTTTACAGTGCATGATTGATATTTGTACTGGCTCTTGTACAGTCTTGTACAGTCTTGTACAGCTGTAAAATTTCTTTTTGATGCTTAATATTTGTTCCCTGTGAGGAGAGCAGTGCTATTTCTTTCCACAGGACTCCATGGACATGGACCACATCAAAAGCATACTTAAAGTTGGTCCATATATTAGCCTTCTTTCCTTTACTTAGTTCCTAGGCTTGGATTAATGTGATCAACTCTGCTTTCTGTGCAGAGGTTGTGATAGGCAGTGTATGTGCCTCCACCACTGTATTTTCAGTTGTTACTGCATATCCAGCATACTGAGTTCCATTCAAAACGAAACTGGAGCCGTCTGTAAATAGGTTCCAGTCTGGCTTTTCAAGGGGAATGTCTATCAAATCCTCCTGACTGGAGTATGTATGCTTGATGGTTACAACTCAGTCATGCTCCAGCTGCTGCTCTTCCTGTGAAGTACTCAGAAACACTGCAGGATTCACAAAGTTAGTTGTTTTCAAAACTGTCATCTTGTTCAGTAAGTATCACTTGATATTTCATCATTCTGCTAGGGGATAGCCAATGTCCCTCCTCTTGTTCCAAAACTGTTGTTACCACGTGTGGGACATAAACTGTGATTGTCCTTCCCAGAGTCAATTTCCTCGCCTCTTGTATCAATATTACAGTTGCAGCTACTGCCCGCAAGCAAGAAGGCCACCCTTTGCTTACCGAGTCCAACTGTATGGAAAAGTATCGCACCAAACTTTTCTGGCTTCCCATCCTTTGTGCCAGGACTCCTAAGGTTAGGTGCTGCCTTTCATGGACAAACAACTGAAAGTCTTTAGTCAAATCTGGTAAACCCAGGGCTGGTGCCACCATCAGAGCCTCCTAGAGTTTCTGAAAAGCCTCTTGCTGTGGATTTTCCCACACAAAAGGGACAGTTTTCTGGGCTTCATATAATGGCTTGGCTATTAGACCATAGCTCATGATCCAAAGCCTGCACCATCCTGTCGTTCCCAGAAATGCCCTTAATTCATGCACATTCTGAGGCTCCAGGATAGCACAAATAGCTTCTCTTCAGTCTATTCCCAACTGTCACTGTCCTTTTGAAATTTCAAAGCCCAAATAAACCACAACTTTGCTCACAATTTGCGCCTTTTTCTTAGACACCTTGTACCCATTCAATACCAGAAAATATAAAAGTTCAATGGTTACCTGTATGTAAGGTGATTTTTCTTCTGTTGCTATTAGAATATCATCTATGTACTGTAGAAGTAGATGTTCTGGTCTTGTATCACAGTCTTTTCCTTAGTCCACATATCCAATTCTTTTGCCAGTTGTCTTCCACAAGTCGTAGGGCTATTTTTGAATCCTTGGGTTAGTGGTGTCCATGTTAAATGTATCTCACATCCTGTTTGTGGGTTTTCCCACTCAAAAGCAAACAGTTTGCCATTTTCCTTTTCCAAAGGGATACAAAAGAAAGCATCTCTCAAATCAAGCACTGTAAGCCACTGGTAGTTCTCCTTTAGAGCTGTCAATAATGTGTATGGATTCACTACAACTGGATGTATATCTTTTACAATCTGGTTTATAGGTCTTAAATCCTGAACTAACCTATATTCTCCATTTGGTTTTCACACCAATATATTGGTATATTATATTCTAATTCACATTCTTCTAAGATTTTATACTTCAGAAATTTATCAATCAGTTTCTTTATTCCCTGTTTAGCTTCTGGTCTTATTGGATACTGTTTAATCCTAACCAGTCTTGCCCCTTCCTTTAAATCAACTTTTATCGACTGGGCCATTTTAGATTTTCCTGGAATAACAGTCTCCCACACTGTAGGATATACTGTGTTTTCTATTTCTGGAGGCACTCGCCGTCACTTTAGGTCTTTCTTTTATCACTAAAATTTGTCCTGGTTTTGATTCAGGTATTTTCAACAGTAAGTTCCCATTCTCAAAAATAATTTGCGCATTCAATTTGGACAGTAAATCCCTTCCCAACAGAGGCAGTGGGCATTCAGGGACATACAAAAATTCATGGGTTATTATCTTATTTCCAAATTGTAAATTCAGGGGTTGTGGGAACGGCCGATTTTCCTCCTTCCCTGTGGCTCCCACAATATTTACTGTTGTAGTCCCAGTCTTTCCTTTTTGTTTATTTAATACAGAAAATATTGCACTTGTATCCACCAGAAATGTAACTTCCTTTTCTCACAGCTTTATCGTTACCAGAGGCTCAGCTGGGTTTGCCTCCAGTGCTAGTCATGGTGTATATTTTCCCAAAACCATTACATTAGCTGCAGCTTGTTGGTTGGTAAATCTTGGACTCCTGTTTTTCCAGTCTTATCAAGCTTGTTGGTCAATAGATCTTGGACACTTATGTTTCCAGTGTCCTTCCTCCCGACAGAAAGCACATTGATTACATCCAAGAGGGGCTCGGCAAATTTGTCCCCTTCCTCCTCCCGTTGTAAAGCCTCGTCCCCTGCACTGACCCCGGTTTGCAATTCCTAAAGCTTGTGTCATAACAGCAAGCAATTGTTTTTGTTTTCATGTTTCATTCTCTTTATCTCGATTGTTATAAACTTTCCATGCTACTTCTAGTAACTGGTCCAAATTCCAAATTCCTTTCCCTTCCAATTTCTGGACCTTTTTCCTTATATCTTCCTGGGATTGTCCCAAAAAGATTAAAGTCAATTGTGCTCTTGTCTCCTCGGCTTCAGGCTGAAAATCCATATATTTGTGGACTGCTTCCTTTAGCCTTTCCAAAAATGTTGGGGACTCATTCTTTTCTTGCCAAATTTCATATAATTTGGACCAGTTTACAGTTTCAGGCATAGCATTTTGAACACCATATAGGATCCACTGTTGGTATTTTTTTAATCTTTCCATATGATTGTCCCGATTCGGGGCCCCCTGTGGAGTCCCGATTCGGGTCCCACTGTGGAGTCCCGATTCGGGTCCCACTGTGGAGTCCCAGTCGGGAAATTCTGGTCTATGGCTCCATCTACTGTCCGAGTGCGGACATCCTCTTCTGCTGGCCGCCTGGCAGTTCTTAAAACCATCTGTTTTTCCATGGAATCCATAAAAGTGACTAAAATGACTTGTATATCGTCCCAATCTGGATTTTGAGTCTTAATTATCTTTCCCATTACCCTCCCCACCTTACCGGGGTCTTCCTTGTAGGGACCCGCCGATTCCTTCCAGATTATAAGGTCGGAAGGAGATATATACCGGTTCCCGTTGTCCCACGCCCTGTCTTAAAGGAGCTATTAACCGCCTCCCAGCTTGTGATCTTAAACGGGTTATCAGGTGAGTACGCTGCCTTGTTCTCCTGGATATGGGAGTAGAAGAATCTGAATCTGATTTTTCCTTTACTCCACTACTATCCAGGTAGGGACTAAATTGATTAGTCTCTGGTGCCGATTGCCCTGCCAGGTGGTCGACTCCAGGATCAGGTCTGAATTCAAAGGAGGGCTGAGAAGGAGGATAAACGGGAATGGGAGCTATAGGGGCAGATGGCACTATGTCCAGTTCTGGCCCCATATCTGCCCTCTGCCTTTCTTTTTCTTTCATAACCAGGTGTTTACAGTACATTTTGGTGGAAGTACAAGCAGTGCAATTTTCCTGAACCTATTATGGCTTTACTCACAAAGACATTTCTTTAGTATATTCCTGATTATTCATTTTACACTCCCTTTTCCAGTCTGGCTTTTCCCAGAGATAAAAGAAAAGATCTACATATGGTAGTTTGGGAGTTCATCCAATTTTCCTTCTCTCTTACAAAACAACATCAATTGCAAAATAGTATTGTAATTCAAAGTCCCATTTAAAGGCCACTTTTCCCCACTCTCCAAATCATACAATAACCATATTCAATGAGCTGACTCTTGCACAAATTGCGCAGTTCTCCCCAGTGCGCTAAAAGACATCCTAAAGGGGATGTTTCAGGAATAGTGTTTCCACTCACTCATTTCATCCTTACGCTTCACTTATCTCTGGCTGTTTCCCTCATGGGATAACAGAACCGCAGATCAAAGCTCCACACTCGCTTCGTGCGCAATTGCATGTCTCAGCCACTCACACTCTCACAGTTTTCAAAGTTACTTTTCCAAAATGCCTTTTTTTTTTTTTTAAAAATTATTTACTTCTGCAGGTCCACTTAATACCAATACCAATACCAATACCAATACCAATACCAATACCAATACCAATACCAATACCTCTGTTAACCCTGCGATTGCCGTATGGGTTCTTTATACCAATGCCAACTCTGCGATGGCTTTGGCGTTCGCCTTACAGGCAGTACCTAGGCTCCCAAGACAGGGCAATTCCCTAGCCCAACCATGTGGAGCTTTCGCTCCGTCTAATGGGCAGGCTCCTTGGCTCCACCTGGGCCCAACCAAGCGGGGTGTTCGAAACCGCGACTTACAGGTTAGTTCATCAGGTTTAAGCCCCCCAAAAAGAAGTGCCTTACCATACCAGGGAACGTTGCAAGGAGCTGTAAGAGTTGAAGGTGATGGTCCTCCCTGAGAATTCCTCAGTGATGGCTGGAGTTCGATCAACACCTGACCTTGTCCAGTCTCAGTCGCAAGGTCCCACCTGGGTTGCCAAAACTGTTGACAGGGTCTCAAACACGACGAGAAAAATTTATCTACGCAGTAGCAGATAAGCAGGAACTTCTTTATTGCAGCGCTGGGGAAACACAGAGTGTAGCTCCTCTAATTGTGCTCTGAAGACCATACATTTTCACAGCCCATTTATACATTTTTAACAAAGCAAAATTATACAGGCATGCATAAAATGTCTGCCTTTTAATTTGCCCTTTTCCTTGATTGATTCCTTACTACCATGCCATATAAGACATTGAATTACTTCAAAAGCTTACCCCTATATAATTTTGACATGGAGAGAAAAGAAAAGTTATGGCCTATCCTTGTGGTTGTCTGATCACAGATATTATCCTTCATGCTATTGTTTAATTCTTATCACAACTATTTTCTTGAACATGGTACGTATCGTTTCCAAGCACCTGCACACATATATCCTGTAGTCCTTTTTAACTTTGTAGTTTAAACAAATACTTATTCCAACTGCTTAATCGTCAACCTACTTTAATTACCTTGATTGGTCAAAGTGTTGTTTTAACTCTTCAGTTTAAACAAATACCTACTTACTTTAATCAACCAAAATTTTCTCTTGATTGCAACAAAGGTAAGTTATTTGGCAATTAGCACGGGAGCATCTCTCAGATAGTGTTTGAAGCCATCAAAAGTCACAATTACATCATAGCATAGGAAGGCATTAATGAGAGCACTTTCGTTGCCGATGCTTTAGACAATGCTGCATACTCCTGTATTCCCTCTAAGTGGCTTAGGCTGTAACATAATAGGCAGATGCTGGCCATAGGCACATAAAATTGTCTGATGGAAACAATCATGGATAGAACAATTATCTGATGAAGAAGAACGGAAAAAAAGAATGAAATATTAGCTGGAAAGAGGTGAAAGGGGAAGGCTGTCTGCAAGCAGAAAAATGAACGCATGTATGTGCATGCACACACTGGCTTTGTGCTGTTTGTAGAATGGGACTATGTTTCAGAGAAATAATGTGAATGATTAATCTCTGCATGTTTGCCAAACAAGCACTCACAATAATGCATTATTCAAAACAATTTTCTAGCCTCTGATCAGAATTATTTGTCCCAAGGTGCAGTTTTCGGTCTAGTTTTCTGCTCTCTCTGACTTACGGTCCTGAGGCAGCGAAGGTGTGTGTACAAGGAAGTGCACACAGGGAGGGCTCACATGGGATTCATTGGGATTATTCATGTACAAAGCATTGACTTGGCCTTTACGTGTTTGCTGGAACAGGGTGCAAATGGTAAAAGGAGACTCCAGATTCATAACCCTCATGGTGAAGAAACTTGGCAACAAAATAAGACTATAACTCCATGAAAGAAACATGTCTAACTTATTCAGAGCAGCTGAAACGAGACATAAGGAACATCCTTAGAGCATAATCATGCATTGATGATCCAGGATCTCTTTTATGAGACTGCCAGAAATAGGGTCACAGTTTTTCAGTATTGTCTTTGATAAGAAATATTTTCTAAAAAGAGTTTTTGCCCTTAGTGCTTCCTTTGTTAAGAACTGAAGAGTGCTTCTTGTGGGAGTAACTTGCATTTACCTTTTATTTGAAGCAAAAAATTATTTAGATTAAGTCTCTATTTAATATTCTAACTAGTGGTGGCTAGTGGTATCAGATCTATTCATTATCCAGTGTATCTGGAGGTAGTATATACAGGACTTGGTTTAATTTATGCTTCTGATATAGATATGGTACAAACCTACAATATATTTTTCACTTCAAATAAATGTTTATTTCTAAAAAAAAATATAAAAAGTCCTTACCTGGACAAAATATATTTCAATGTAGAAGTAGAGAGGTTGATTTTTATGTGAGAGAATAACAACACAGACAGTGTTTGGTATCACTCAGAGCTTGGCTGTCAGGTAAACAATGAAAAAGAAAGATCACATCCATAAATTCAAAAACTGAAGAAAGGACTACTTTATGATTATTTCTAGCTTAATGCAGCCAGAAGGGAGGCTGTCTGACCAATATTCTGGTTTCGGTCTTACAGAATGGAATGGATGTGCTTCTCACACCGAGAATGACTGCTCTGTGTTTGCAGAGTGTATCAATTTAATGGGCTCGTACCTGTGCAGGTGCAGGACAACCATGGATACCAACCCATCCCGACCTGGAAGAAACTGTGAGGGTGAGCAAAAGACTGGCATGTAGTTCTCCTTTGCCATTAATGGCTGGAATAAGTTGTGGTTTTCTACCTCTGCTTTTATTGCAACTGTTTATATAGCACACAATGTGTATATAGATGCACCTTCGTGGACTCTGGCTGAAGAGGTATATACAATCTGTCTCTGAACATGAGAGTGAACCTTATATATGTCTTCAGATGAATTCTCTCTGAGATTCTCCTTGATTAGCCTAATAACTGACTGTTGAGCAACACTAGGCATACATTTGCCTCTTTTGGTTTGTCTGTGGCTAATTTCCTCCCACTGTAGTGATCCATGTCCTGCCAACCAGAAGAGGAGACCCAGGAATCAAATCTGCTTCTTTGTGTAGGCATAAACCAGATTCAACACCATAAAAAGCACATATGCTACAATGTGTTAATGAAATATCCAAGATCTGTTTCTATAATGCTATTACACTCAACCTCATTTCCAGGTCAGACATTTGTCAGACATTGCTGTGTTGCAGGTGGAATTGTGGACCCTCTCACTGAAACGGTGGCTCCTGAAGTAGCACACAGCACAGATTTTGCTCCTGAAGACATAAGCCTTGCAGCCCCTGCTTCTCCTGTCACCACTGAAATGGTAGCTGCTGTAGGCTCTGAGATGAGCACCACTGTACACCTCCCTGCTGCACTGTCCCTGGATGAAAAGCAAGTGCCCCGCAGACATTCTCCTACCAGCGCTCCTCCAGCCTCTTGGAAAAAAGCCTTGGCACCACAGATGGACTTTGGCCCAATGGCCATGGGGATCACAGCCAGTGAGGCTGAGCATTCAGTGAGCGCAGAGCATTCAGTGGCCATAAGTCTGTCGCAGCAAAGCTCCACTGCAGAGGCTTCCCCTGGCTTAACACAAGTGGATGCTCTAACAAATGCGTCCATGGGGACAGCCGAGCAAGAGCAACTCAGTTTGCTATTGCAGACGTCATTGAATCAAACCACCTCTGCTATCACTAGAAGTCACACGGCTTTTGGTGTGCCTCAAGCCAACTCTCAAAGTGGTCCTGGCACAGCTCTGCCAGTCACAAGGGTTGCTGTGGATCCCAACCTCAACACCACTCTCAGAGCACAGGTAGAGATGGGAAGAGAGAACAGCTCTTGGTCTGAGGAATACCCTGGAGCCCTGGGGTCACCGGCTTGGTCAGGTGCCTCTCCAGCTGTCAGCCCGACACCAGGCCCAGCCATGGACCGCAGTGAGTATGGGTCCAGTGGGGTCTTGCATGCGTGGCAGTTCAACTGCATGAGAGGCAAAGCCTTGCTCAGAGTCCAGAAAGATGCACAGCTGGAATTAGTGATCTGGGATGAAGGTATCTGACACTAGTTTGCCTATGGCAAATCTTTTTTTTTTTTTTCTCCACAGGAATTGGCACGTTTTCCTAAATCAGAATGTTAAAAAAATTATTTCTGGTAATTTGGCAGTTAGTTTTATCGATGTTACATTTCTTCATCTCAAAGGAGGTGAAGCAAACCGTACAGTGGTCTGAGTGTGGCTCATCAAAACATCTTGCTGCTTGTCTTTTTGCCACACATCTTGGTTTTCCCTGCATGGTCTGGCACCAGAATATGGCAGCAGCAGCCACCTATACAGTTAACTCAGAGACTGTTCCCCTCAGTGGAGGATGGATTAGGCAGAACCCCACAGATCCCCTGTGGGGCAGGAGCTGCATGAAAACCTGTGAGCCACATTTTCAAGAGACGTAATTGAGAGTAACTAGGCTGACAGGGAGGGCTTCATCTGTTTGGGTTTGGGCAGAGGTATTGCAGCTAATTAGGGGATTCTTCTGCTGATTGGAGCTGAATCATATTTCAAGGTTAGAGACAGATTTGGTCCTTAAATTATGTTTCTGCTTGGGATATCAATGCTGCTGTCTCTGCCCATCACTAAATGTATTTTTTTCTATACCTATTTCAGTTCTGTTTCTGCTTTATTCTTCCTCTCATGCCCTCCACATCTCTCTGATCTCAAACCACACTCCTCCCTGCTCCTTTCTCTTCCATCCCCTTCTACAGTCTTCAGTTCCTGGAGGTCTTCATTCATCCAGCCCCACTTTTGGTTCTCCCTCATTCCTTTCTCCCTGGAAAACCTCTTTTTCAGCCACATAAGACCAGCTCTGCTGCTTCTTCAGCCTCTCTTGTTCCACCAGTCCTGATTTCCAGTGCCACAGTGTCTATTTCTCCAGTCTTACTAAGCTCTGGGCAGCCACGATGATGCCCCTGTTCAGCTTTTGTCTTGTCTCTTTTTCATGTTGTCTCCTTTGCTCTACCTGGCATTGGTGAGACCTGCGAACAGAGCCGGGCAAATAACTCATTTGGGACCTCAGTGGCCAAATGAAAGAAACAAATAATTTCGGACTGAACATCATGTTGACCTGAATTTAAAAACTCCATTTACTGCTTTGCTTTGTAATCCCTCCTCCCCCCTTTAAAGGAGGGAAGAGTAAAAAAAAATGTGGTGAGGTGTTTTTAAAAGAAGAAAAAAAATGTTCATTTTAAAAAAACATATCAAAATAGCTAATTTTAACTGACAAAAAAACAGAGGTGATTTTCTTCCAGCTGGAACACAAATTGAAGAATTCTACAGAAGCCAGTTCAGTTTATAAAAAATTGTTTCCTTTTCATGATGAATCAAATATTGAACCAAGTGCTTTTGCTGAAAACAACACTTGTGAAGGGATTATGCCTGGAGAACAAGAGGTAGAGCCACCATAATGGTATCTCACTAGGCCAGGGCAAGGCATTGAGAGGGCAAAAATCTGTTTGGAGAAGTTTAATATATAGCTCCTCCTTGTTGTAACTTTTCTGACCTAGAGGGTCAACCACAGCCTTCATATTCTCATCAAATCTTTTAAATACTGATTTTCTTTTCATTTTAAAATAGTTGAGAAAATTTTCCCTTCTCACCATCAGAAAACTGAATGTGTTTTATCTCATAAATACCTAAGTTCACATGACAGGAAAAGCCATAGCAAAAAGCAAGCCCAAATCCTTTGATCTGACTGGTGATGGTGAGCATTCCTTTGGGATTAGAAGTATCCTGGGATAGATGAAGCTTGCTTCAGTAGCCTGCTTTAAGCAGGTGTGACTTTCTCCTCTCCCCTGAAAAACTTTACTTGATGACTATTTCTTTTCTTCTAGTACCTGTTCCAGCTCAAAGGATTATTGTCCTCAATGTGACTAAAGCCAACGTTGATGTAACGACATCCACAGATTTTATGCAAAGCCCTGCTACTCAATTCTTGCTGCTTCAGAAAAAGCAGCTAAGATGGGAGACTAAAACTCAGTGCAGAAGTCTGACAGTCTCAGAGCTGGAACCTGATGCCTTATTTACTGTTGAAATCAGAACAGATGTGTGTAGGGAGGAAAGCAAGCTGGTACATCAGAGAGGAAATACTGGTAACTTGATTCAGAAACAATTTTAAACTGAATCTTTAGCCAGATGGTAGAGTTCTTGAAGTCTTTAGTGAAGACTATCCATATTCATATAAAACATTGAAATGCTGGATCCTGGTGTGCTAGGAGTTATGATCTGTCAGCAGCAGGAAGGTAGTGTGAAGGCAGTTGAGTATGAATCACGTCTTGAGAAGCCCTTTCTCTCCTGCTTGTTATCACCTTCAGTGTCTGTAGTAACAGTGCCAAAAAACAGTGATATTAAGAAATGACCTAAAACATTCAAGACTGTTTCAATGTGATTCAGCAGATACAACTTCAGGGAGGAGGCATGCACCCTGTTGAGATTCATGTCATCTTACAATAGCTGCCTAAAGCATAAATGTCTAATCTCAGACAGCAGTCTAGCCTTCGTCTGAGTTTGGAGGGAGGACCTTGGTGCTGAAGTGATTTGCCATCTGCAAGGACTGGAGTTGCCTCATTGCATGTGGAGGGAGCTGGGACAGCTGAGACCTGAGACTAGGAGAGCAATTCAGGTGCCTGAACATAGCCATAGAGCAACATTTCAGACACCCCAGTGCATCCAAGACAGAGCTGGCAGATGTAAGGCCTACAGGAGGCCTGTGCCCTTCTTGAGAGGCATCCAAGGGCCAGAGAGGGCAGACTAAGGTGCTGGATGCCTATGTTTAGGCATTTGGGTTTTTGGCTATATTTCAGAGGGCTGGCTGGCCGCTATTATGAGTTGACATATATCCTGTGTGGCCAGGCATGCCAGTGACTGTCACACACTTGTCTGTGGACCACAATCCATGGAGCATGTATTTAAATTCTTCTTTTCCTGCTTTGCAGTTGTCCAGAAGCTTAGTGGCATAGTACATATAACAAATGTGAAATACTCTCCAGGCTTTAGCAATGCAAGCAGTGAGGAATATCAAACCTTTGCACAGCTCTTTGTTGATGAAGTAAATGGCTAAGAAGTTCATGATCTGTTACTCATCTCAATTAAAACATGTGTACAATGTTTTTCTTTTGAAGGCCATATGCCACATATGTGTCCCTTGACACATCTGTAAGGTCTGAGTCCCTCTGACTATCTGAGACTGCAGGATGACCATGCAGCAGTGTTTTAAAGTGAGATCAGGATTTGGGGATTGCCTGGTGCCTCCATTTCCTCTGCTTCTCATATCTGATTATACTGGTTTATTGATTTCCTCCAGGGATGTAGTGAAAAGTTAATGGATATTTGCAAAATGCTCTGATAGCCTTGCCCCGCGCAGCAGTATATTAATGAACTGTATGATTGTTATTACCCTTTGTCATAGTACTTTCAGGCTCATATTTCTTATAACCATTCTTAGTTTTGTAGCCCTCTATCTGGAAAGGGAGTGATTTCTTGATAGGTCACCCCTGCCCTCACTTCTAGTTAGAGCACAGGATATCAAAGCACACTGCAATATATCAAAGCACACTGCAATATCAGCTGTGCCTTTAACGCTTTTGTAATGCTCGGGCATTGCCTTTAACTGTATTACTCTCCTAATTTCTTAGTGAATTTATCAGAAGTTTGTTCTTTCTGATGTTTACCCAAACACACCTGTGCTTGGAAAACAGCTGGTTATGCTGGGCTCCTTTATTGCCTTCCTTATCTCCCCTTAACTGGCTGTGTTTTCAGAGGCCCTTGATAATTGTGATGCCAAATCCTTTGCTGACAATCGTATGAATTCTGAAGTTCTGCAGAGGCCTCCCCAAACTTTCACTGTGTACAGAGGTACAACATGTCACTGAAGTACAGCTGTCTGCAGCCTGTGTTTGGGCAGACATTAGGCCAGCGTGGAGTTAGAGACAACTGCAAGGAGGGAAAAGCGTGATCTGTTTAGCTGTGTGTAATATTTCCTCAGATACCAAATAGGTTTCTCACTGTTCATTATCACTTTGCACCTTTCTGGATGTGTTAGCGGAGCACAGCTTTCTCAGAGTTGTTTTGACCACGAGCTGTCACATCAGAAGAACAGCCACAAAATGAAAGTGACGTGATTAGCAAAGTGAAAAGGGAACAATTCTCCTCTGACCTCACTCTCATTCAGCATCACTCTCTGCCTGAGGCTGTTTTGGAATAGCATAATATTAAAATGGACTAAAATGAATGTATTTCCTTCATAGACTATTCAGTCAGATACCTTAAGCCGAAAAATATTGATACAAATGTATTTGTAAAATTTGTAAAATGATTACATAAAGGAACTAAAACAAGTTTTTGTGTCAGTTTTACCCAGTTCTCAAAGTTTCAGGCAGAAAATGATCATTTGTTATTATAAGGAATTAATTCATTTTTCCAGTGCGCCAGTTTTGTGGATCAGACAGTGAGACATTAGCATTGATTCCATCTACCTTTGAGACACTGTATACAGGCTATAGTATCATAGCTACTGTACATGTCAAAATGTGTTGTGACTGTTTTAATACAAACATTGTTTTCTAGATGCCAAAGAAAAGGAAATTTAGGAAAACAGAAAGATTGCATATTTTCTTGTCTGGTTATAAGGGCCATTTGATTCAAATTGATTCTTGCAAGTAAAAGAGGAAAGTTTCATGGGCTTTAAAAGCACTATCAGGTTACAGTTGAATAAACTTTGCCAGAGATTTTTTTTTTTAATCCTCTTTGGAGTCAACATCTAAAATTCAGAGGATTGTAATTGTAATGTGTATAACTGTAATGTGCATAATGTACTTTAGCATAGAGCTGGCCCAGCATTTGTCATGTGGTTAAATTGGCAGCACAACAAATGGCAATAACATCCTTTAAATAATGTGTAGATTTGAATGAGGTAAAAACTTGATGCAACACCTTGCACTGTCATTGTCCAGGCTAATTTCACCATCTTCTTTGCAATGCAACTGAGAAACAACATAGCTAAGGGTGAGACAATATTTTAGTCTTCTTGGGTTTTGCCCAGCCTGTCTTTTGCAACAGCCAAGAACAATATCATGGCAGCTAGGGCTTGTCCTCAAGAAAATGAATTGGGAAAACAAAAAGTTTGAATTGAAAATGCATTCACTGAGGTGCACTAAATTCCTGAGTGGAAAAGTTTGGTTTGAATCTGGGTGTCTTAAACTTAACTGATTGACAAGAAATGTAAAACTAATGAATGATATTGCCTTATCAAGGTGAGCCCTGCATTTGGAAGTGGCATAGCTTTTGTCTGATGTAGCTTAATACACCTAAATTGCAGTTAAAGCTATCTAAATAGGGAAGAAGTGTTGATACAGGGCTTAAGGCAGTTTCATTATGCCAGTGTAATTTCACCCTTTTTTTAAATTTGAGTTTATCCACAGTTTGGTACATCCCTAAAGCTGCTGGTGATGATGGCTGGGCAGATGTATGCTCCAGTACCTTCTCTCTGAAAATGCAGCCAAAGCACTGACAATGAGAAGGGCTTTTTTCACTTTGAATGTAAAAACAGGCTTCATGCAGGGTGCTGCTCAAATTAATGTGCCTTTTACTCACTTATTTCCAGTTTCCCAACTGCCAGTGCATTCCCTGCTCTGCTCGCCAAGCAGGCTCTTGTGCAGGTACCCACAATAGCTCCAATGAACTGCTGACATTTTGCTTGGGACCTGCGGATGAGTGGTCCCAGAAAACCCACCAAGCATGCCACAGCCACTCGTGAGGTGAGCCCGGCTGTCTGAGCCTGCCACTTTCCTTTTGTTCAAAACAAACTCTTGGCCTTTCCCATCCTGTTAAGTGAGGTTTAGTGTGGCTTCCATCTGGCCCTAAACTTGGACTTTATCTGCCTCCTGTTTTTCCTGCCGAAGCAAGGGACATTTCCTTCCCTTGATGCTGGTATTAATTTTGCTCATGTTCTTTACCTTTCTTGTGACTCTTCTTCTGCAATACTGATTTCTCCTGGTCTAGCATTGCTAGTGTTTTCTTTGTGTGCAACAGAAATTGTAGATACAGTGATGGATCCCAAGATAACTATTTGTCTAGTAAGAAAAACCCATACTCAAAGGTATTGTATAGTGAATATTTCATTCAAAAACCCCTACTCTTTCTTTTCCTTTCTTTCTAGCCCCACTTTATCAACCATTAGATTAATAACCTAGGGTGTGGTACCTGTTGTGAAATCGTGTAGCTTTCTGGATAAAGGGTTTTGTAGTGTCACCTAGTGGCTAAATACAAATACCATGAATGTTCCCCTGACACTT
The DNA here is from genome assembly GCF_000695765.1 of Mesitornis unicolor. Lineage (NCBI taxonomy): Eukaryota > Metazoa > Chordata > Aves > Mesitornithiformes > Mesitornithidae > Mesitornis > Mesitornis unicolor. The sequence goes on along the minus strand of NW_010165615.1, from coordinate 7,456 downwards.
TTCAAGCTCTGAGTCTTGCTTTGTGAGGGAAAATATGAATAAGGACAAAAACCAACCAACGAACCAAAAAAAAAATAAAAACAAACAAAGAAAAAAATTCCAAGCCTTAGGTAAAAAGGAAGCACTGATAAAATAAAATCTTCAGGATAGATAAGAAGGGAATACAAGTGAAATCAGGGATGGGCTAAATGGATGTCACAAGTGTGTATTTAAATCCAGAAGTTCAGACAAAAACTATGAAAGATGAAAACTTGGGGCTGGCCTCCAACTTTTCAGTACCTGCTTGTGAAACAATGGAGAGAGGAGAAGGGGTCCAAGAGCCCCCTGGCTTGGTGAAATGGGAAATTTTGGAGCTGACAAAGACAGCCTAGGGTCTGCCCAGGCTTTTGTAAGGAACTGAGCCCTTTCCATCCTCCCGGCTCTGCCTGTGTGCCCCATGGGGCACTGCATGGTTTTTTCTGTGGGACTTCCAGGTGCATGAGAGCCCTTTGCAGGTGCATGCAGGGGGTTTGCTCCATGCGTGCTACCTTGCCACCGAAGGCATGCAACACACCTCAGCTCTGAGAGCTCAGAAAAGGGCTGCAGCACGTCTGCAAGATCTGGGCCTGTCTGCAGGGCTGGATAATACATAGTGGGCAAGTAAAGTCGGGGATGGACAACACACATCAGGTGGGTAAGTCAGGCTTGGCGTGTAGGTGTGCAAGAGCTGTGGTCACCTGGGAGAGTCCAGCACAAAATGCACAAGCTCTGTGCATGGGTGCAAGAGAAATGAAACTGCTTCTCCTGTTGGCTCCCACTGCTGAGCCTTGCCTTTCCTCTTCCCTGGGTTGCTTAACTTGTTCAATATTCACAGTTAAATATATACCGTATCCTTCAGCTGCTGTAGAGTGGAAACATTATAAAACAAAAAGTCAATTTTCTCCTGCTTCCTTCCAGAGTATGAAGCACAATGGTGATGCATAATACTCTCTTCTGGGTAGTGTACAAAGCCTAAAATGTAATTGCTTCTGTTTGTCCATCCTCACATGCTTTTTGTTATTCCAGGTACATAAATCTCTGCCCCTTGAGGTTCTTCAGCAGATGGATGCTGGACTGATTAAAGTGTTGATAAAAGGTATTACTAATGGAAGCACAGTGGTAAGTTTCAATTTGCTGATTGCAGAAGATGTGGATATCTACTACATCATCACCATTTTTCGTGATGCCTTTGAACACAGCTCCTATTTCACAGTTGACAAGAGCAGTCTCTCCATAAGCGGTAAGGAGCAGCTTGCATTCCAATAGTTCTTCACTACTAGAAATATGATAAACCTATTATTAATCTGTATTTTTTGAGGTGAAAGTATCTGTAAAACAGGTGGATGAAATGTAATTCTCTCTGCTTATATCACTTCTGATTACACAGCCAATAAGCTTTTTTAGAGAACATAAAAAGATTAAATAAGAAGTAAGGTACTCCTGATCTGAAAGGACAAAAACAACTGGTCTTTCTGTCTGTAGCTAGCATTAATTTTATGAAGAAGAAGATATGGAGACGTTTGAAACAGTGGTCACAAATTGAGGGTTTTATAATCTACCAAAGGAAGTAGGTCCCTGTACACAAACATAACTAGCTCTGATTAAAAAAAATTTCAAACACATTACCCTTTGCTTTGTGCATATAAATTTGCATGTGATAGAAACCTCAAGAAACATATAAATGAACATGTGAATTCGTCTGCACTGGAAATATGTGTGTGCTGCTTTTAGCTGGGACAGAGTTAATTTTCTTCATAGTAGCTAGTATGAGACTGTGTTTAGGATTTTTGCTGAGAATAATGTGATAACACACTGATGTTTGAGTTGTTGCCAAGCAATGTTTACATTAAGCCAAGGGCTTTTTTGGTTTTTTAACTCTCTCTGTCCTGACACAGCCAAGACAGCTGACTCAAACTGACCAGAGGGATATTCTATACCACAAGATGTCATGCTCAGTACATGAGCTGGGAGAGCCGGCCAAGGGCACTATCATTAGTCAGGGACTGGGTGGGTATCAGTTGGCAGGTGGTGAGCAGTTGAAACACAGTTTTTTATCTTGGTTTTGTTTTCTCCTACTATTTTGTGGTTTCATTATTTTGTCAGTTTATTATTTTTCTTTTTATTTCAATCATTAAACTGTTTTTATCTCAATCCAGGAGCTATCTTATCTTATCCCTCCATTGCACTAGAGGGGGGAGGTCAAGAAACAGTTGCATGATGCTTATTTGCTTGTTGGGATTAAACCATGACAATGTGTTTTCCTCACACACCTTTGGGTTGGGATTTCAGATGGAACTCTACACCTTACCAGCACAGTGGCTGATTGTACAACTTCTTTTCCTTTATATGTAATTTAAGTCACTAACAAGAAACTTTAATCTTCTGAATAACTGCTGATGAATTCTGTTTCACAAGTTGATGCATCATCTCTGGAAAAAATAGCAAATTCTATATCCTTAACATGATATGTTTATCCAAAGGATGTTGTTATAAGCTATCAATTAGAATCTCACACAAAATGGCTTCAGAAGCATGTATATCATCTGTCCTGTACATTCTCTTTGCCTGTTACCCTTACAGCTGTGAATCTGGAAAGTCACGTATCACGTTAATTACTAAGATCATGACTATCTTGTAGTGCTGCTTTGTAGAGTGCCTGCCCCCCTTTAATCTGTGCTAAAACAAATGGTTTGTTTCAGGGACAGGTCCACATAGAGCAGGTGGTTAGTGCTGCTTTCTGAGGCCCACCTATGGTGTTACATCCTTATTTGCACCTTGAGAAGAGAAAGGGAAGTAAAGCATATTTTTCCATTTGAATGTGAACATTTTGGCCAGGTAAAAATTAAAAAAGCAACTAGACTGCAACTTGGACCAGTCACATGAACCTCCTGCTTCACTCATGCTGGGCATTTACTAACCATCTCCTCAGGAGTGTGGAATGGGGGAGGCAGCTGAGGAAGCCCTCAGGGTTAGAAGCATCCCCTTGGGCTGTTGATCACATTAAGAGGGTAGGAGCTCTGCAGCAGGGTGCCTAAGTTTCAGTGAGTATCTGCTGAGCATCATCAAGCTCCTGGAAGGTTTTGTCAGTGCCTTGCAATTAGCCCTCTAAGCTGTTCTTCCAGTATTTCAGCTCTTTAGACCTAGCAGCAGCTGCCTGTAGAGCAGTACAGTGTTACAGTAGAGCAGTACAGTGTTACAGTAACACACCTAAGTGGTGTAATCCCACCATCAACCATGATTATATGACCATGCTCTAGTTTCAGAACCATCACATTTTCATTTATACACTCTCTACCTTTGCCTTTTGCTTAAATATACCCTACAGATTATGATGAGTGCAAAAGTGAAGAAGATGACTGCTCCCCGGATGCATCATGTCATAACACACTTGGGTATTACCAGTGCAGCTGCAATGAAGGATTTGCTGATGTGCGTCCAGAAAGGCCTGGAAGAAGCTGTGAAGGTAAAAAAAATATTTATTATCTAATGGCTAACTGAAAGCTTAGTGATCTGCTCTTTATTGGATTATGGTCACACTTGCTACAGGTCTAGAAATTTTGCCAGGGATTTATTTTGTTCATTGTTTTCAGCTGGATACTAATGGGAAAAGTCTTGCAGTGGACATTAAGTATTTCTGACTGTAATGCTCTGTCCTGAGAGTTTACTATATTAATATTTAATGCTGTCTTTGTTAGGTTCTTTTAACAGTTCTGTTTTCTCATATTTGCCATTAAGGTTAGATAGGATTGTCAAGATTGTTAGTTATTTTCATTAGCAGTAGCAGAGGGGAAGCAGAGTTAATAGAGAAACTAACAGAAAGCACTGGGTACATGGTTGACCTCTGTAGGGCAGCAGAGATGAAATGCTGGTATTACAAAGTGTGTTTATGTATGAGTCAATTAATCTATCTTCTTTCTTTCCTTAAATCAGTTGTTAGCTGATGTATGAAGGGTCTTTAAGCTCCTACATTCTTTTAGTTTTCTTGAGTAATTTCTATTTGCTTTTTGTAACCACAATGCTAAGCTACGCTTTGGCTGAAGGATTTGTCAACTGATACCAAGATATTCTCAGTCTTGTTTAACCAAGATATTTAGCATTATGATTATGAGCTTTTGCAAAATTCAGCTCTGAAAGAGCTCAGACTTACGTTCAAATTAGCAACTTTTTAATTTGGGGCATTTCCAAAAGCTGGGGAGTTCCAGAAGGAGATATATATGTACATATATATATATATATGTACATATATATATGTGTGTGTGTGTGTATATATATATATATATATATATACAGATTTTATATGTTGCTTGGGAAATAGATACTTTTTATCTGTACAACCCCTTAAAATTCTTTATGAGAATTTTTGCGCGATGAACACATTCTCTGTGTTTCACTGCAGTTGGAGTTTATTATCTCAGTGCTCTCTCTCAGTGGTGGTTGAATACTTAAGTCATTTCTACTAGCAAAGAGCCATAGGGTAACCCCAGTGCCTGTGCTGGAGGTCAGGTGTTCAACATACGCATTGATCTCAACCTATGCTTCCCCTTTTCCCCTGCTTACTTTCTTCCTGAAATCATTAAAGATTGCTACTAACACATTTGCTCAACTCCCCACTGTGGCTCTCAGGACATATGTTTTGGGTACCAACTGGTCACAAATGGGACCAGGTTTTTTAACAAACTTTGTTCCTGTTAATACCCAACATCCAGAAATGTGCAGCCTCCTACAGTACCAGGCAAAAAAATATGAACACTTGCTGAGCAACTTACAGCTGGGGAACTCTTGCAAGCATTGATCTTCCAAAAGCTGTGTATCTGTGTTTTAATTGAGCATACTAATTACTGCAGCTCTCAGGAAGTAAAAGACTTCAGCTTTACTCACAGGCACTTTATGTATCTTTTGTGTACTTTCTTAAAAAGAAGCCACAGCTCTGACAGTAAGTAGAGCGGGTTTAAAAAAAAAACAAAAACAAAACAACCAACAAACCACAAAAGAAGCTAGTTTCCGGCCGGGAACTGTGAGTTTCCTCCTAAGAGTTTGCTCTTACCTTATAATATCAATTTGTTTGATTGACAGCACCTTTATTTTTGGCTCTCTTCAGCATTTCCTGTCAGCCAGGAGGCAACATTGATGGATAGGAAACCTGTACACAACACGGTTTCACCTGAAACACCTTTGCAAACTTCAAACTCCATGTTTCCTCCCATGCTTCATCAGACTTCTCTACTGATGAGCACAAAGCTCTGGAGGACACCACGTTCTCCAGCACAATGCAGCTTCCTCTCACCATGGATGCTGTGTCAATACCAGATGCTTCTCCTCAAACATGTCCTGTCTCCACCATTAAACCTGCCCAGGAAATTTCCATTAAAGATGCAGTGAGAGTGTTCTGTGAAATCGAGAAGATCATCCTTGCTGTCCAGAAGAGATTTTTACAGCAGCAGTCTATCCCAGAAATCTCTTTGTACCTGGGGGAGCCTCGCTGCAATGTGAGGATCAGCAATGGCACTCACGTTGTGCTGCAGGCAGGCTGGAGTGACTGTGGCACTGAAGTTGAGGCTGTAAGTCCCTCCTCAGCTGATGAATGCTAAGAAGCCCCAGACCACTTTGGTTTTGGTCTTGGGGTGAACGGGGAGAGAAAGGAGCAATGGCAGAAGCTTAGTTAGGAGTACAGTCTATTGGTTGCTGAAATTTTGGGCAAAGAAATTTATTTGGAGAAAAAGCCTCTTCCTGTGAGTGGACATTTCCCTCGCTGTTTGGGGAGGAGGACAAGCAAGAAAGAGAAGGCGAATCTTTGGGGTCAGGCAGCAAAACTCAAGGCCTTCTCTGAACTGAGAGTTACTGCCCATGTCTCTCTGGGTTCCCCTCTGCAGCTGTCAGAAGCTTCTCTTTTCTTAAAAGCAATTTAATGATCATATTTAGACGAATACCCTAATAGTTACCAGTAATGGGGACAAAGAGTGATGGCTATCTCTTTGAAGCCCAAACCAAACACTATGATCTGGCCATGCTGAAGTTGAGAAATTCCCTTGCGGAGCAGGCTGAGGAAGAGGAGGACAGCTGATGGATTTTCATTGTGTCATTGTATAGCAAATAAGACACTAGAGGTTTAATCTGTTTGATTTTTGCAGCTAGGAGAATGAAGAACTTGTAAGCACTTGAAGCTGGTGAACCTGTGGCTCAGTTATATCCCTAAACACACTGATGTCCATGACTTGTGCTTTCTTCTTTCTGTGTTCCAGAACATGACTAACATCATAGTGAAAACCATTCTCCGGAATGATGTTTCTACTCAAGGAGTAATCAACCATTTAAAAGTTGCCAGTCCCATTCACTGTGTGTTTCAGAATGATGTCTTGGCTTCCTCTGGATACACTGCAGAAGGGTAAGTAACAACTCTCTCTGCTTTGAAATGCTGTTGTGTGGCTGAGCACTGCTGCATCAGAAAAATCCCCAGGGACCTTGACTGTATCCAGTAACAGTGCTTGCTATGCTAAGAGGTCTGCCATCCTGTGAGTCCTGTGCTCAGGTGATCCCTGCTATGTGCTTCTCTCCTACTCCATCTAATGTGTGAATAGATCCAACAGCCAACAGGCTTGGCCATTGCCTGGCTCAACCACAGATGCAAAGAAACCTTTGGGAGCTACTAGTGCAGGTTTGGGAGCCAGAACTCCTAACTTCTCTTTGTCTTCTTGGGCAATCATGTGTAGTAATAACAGTAACTTCCTGGTTTTGGAACGTACCTATGGTGTAACTTTTCAACTGATGCAGTCATACAGACAGCTATGTGGGTGTTGAGGATGGGAGTTTTTAACACCCACAAATCTTCATTTGATCAACTTGGAAAAAAGAGAAGACACATAATGCAAATACTTTTTTATGGAAGGTCCCATCTTCAAGTAAGATATAATCAATCCACTGTTTACAGAAAATCAAACCCATGCTCACAGAAAAGGTGGCAGCACAACCTCTGCTCTGATGGTGAATATTCTTCCTTCGTATAAGTGCATCTCCTCTCTCTTGCCTAGCACCACGCTTAGGCTATCATCACTAAATCCACTTTCTGTTTCCTAACTGTCCAGACATTGTATTTTCCTTTTTATCACCATGCAAAGTCTTTGTCAGGCCCCTTCTCTCTGAGCTCTGTAATTTTCTGAAGTCCTTCACCTACTGTTCAGATTTGTCCTTTCTCCTTAACTTTTTGGGCTCTTATTTTCTTCACTAAGCTTTTACTCTCCTTATTTTTAACTTAAGACAGCTCATGGTCTTGTTCCCCTTCAGCTCCACTCAAACATCTCTCTCTGCTCTATTTTTATTGCCAAGACATTTCACCCTCTGGATTTCCCTACTTGCATTGCCATGCTCCCTATCTTCACAGCTGAAAACTCGATGCATTTTCACTTTCCTCTTGAATCACGGAATCACAGAATATTAGGAGTTG
>NW_010165614.1:0-27024 GCF_000695765.1 Mesitornis unicolor | reverse complement strand
ATTGAATAATACTGGCCCCAATACTGACCCTATTTAGTTTGAGATATATCTGTATTTTTAGAACACTTGTTATTTTTCCTTGAATCATATTACCAGATTGTTTCCTCTAACACTAAAGCACTAGAATCTTAAACCAGAAATATTCCCTCAAGGTCACCTGTGAGTTAAATTTAGACTTATTCTCTCCATTACTATTAATTACAAACTAAAAAGAATACTATTGAAGTAATACGGTGAATAGCATTTGTTATAGATTTAGATAACCCTACAGTGTGGGTTTTTTTATTTGTTATATATCATCTATCAATGAAACGAAAAACATACCACATATTTCTGATTCTTAGCATTTGCAGTGCTAAATCAATCACGGGACCACTCAGGCTGGAAGGGATCTCATGAGTTAGCCTGACCCAGTCCCACCACACGCAGAAAGCAGGGCTGAAATTGTCATCTTCATGTCAGTGGCACAACTGGTACTATACAGACTACTTTCTTCATACCTTGTCAGGTGTGTCAGTGTCTTCGTGTCATTCACTGATTCAGCCAGGAACATTGCACAAGAGCTTACAGTGATACAGCATTTCCTCTGGGTACAACCATTACTCACTTTGGAGCTTCCTTGAACAAAAGGTCACAAGACCTTAAAACAACTGTCTTCTGAGACTAGATTTTCAAATTTGAGGTAAACAGCTGACTCCACATAATTGTTGTTGCACTTGTTGCTCTACAAATAAATACAGTTCTTTAAAAACCACCTACGATGTGCAAAACTCTGCATGCAAGTATTTTGCATACAAACTCACTACTAACTTTGATTTAAAGTACTACAACCTAACAAGGAAAGAGATAGCTGTCCTTGTTGGCAATTAATTTCCTGAATTACTTTCCTTAGACCTGAATGCTTATATATATTTTATTATTATTATCTATTTATTTTCCTGGTATGGTTTATTATGCTGTGTATTCAAGAAGCTTATGATTGTTCCATATACAGTAATACAACTGACATAAAACCACCTTGTCTTCCTTACTTCAGAAAAAATCTCATAAAAAGAACCATCATACTGAAATATATATAAGTACTATACATAGGAAACTTGAAGCAGTCTTTCTGACAGGATACTAGTATAGGCAATCCATTCAATATTCACTAAATAAAAGCTGCAAGTGGGTTACAAAGTTTGGGTATTACATTTCAAGCAAAATAAAGACCCACTAAGGAAAATGCAGAGAAGAAAAACAAGCACAGTCTGCAACCTAGTAAAGCATGAGGCTGAACACAGTGGCAGGCAAACGTGCTTAATCACCACAGCAAAGCAGGAAGAGAGGCTGAGGAGACCAAAAGATCACGTCAGTGGCTCTGAGTACTTTAAGGAGCAGAACGTGCACTGAAGGTCACAGGGTAGCGCACTTGTCTTTTCTTGTGGGAAAGGTTACAGGAAATGGGTAGACTTATTCTAGAGCAGAGAGTAAACACATAGAACCTTTTCATAGAAACAGGACAAATCTTCAAATATGTAAAAGAATGCCTTAGCAAAGAAAAGAACAAGCTGGTCCCCATGTCCATGCCCACCAGAGAAGAAAATACGGCTTTGTTGTTGATCAGCTAAGACCCTTAGTCCACCCATGTGCAACGTTTCTTCTTTTCCTTACTGAAAGGCCCCTTGTTTTCAAGAACAGTTCTCAAATTTGCCAAGATCAGTCCAAGGTCTGACATGGACCCCCCCAAAAGGTTCCTTTTGCTAAATAAATGTCAATACAATACAATGTAATACTTAACTGGGTTAGACTACACTGATTTATCATCTCTTATGTTATCAACACCATAATAAACATTATGAACCACTCTCTGTTTGCAGCTATGCACAGCTAGCCATACCATAGAGTGGTGAATTACTGTGTGGGGAAAAAATATGTCTGGTTCAAATTTTTTTATCCTTTGAGGTGTTAAAGTTAAGCACACCAATAGATTCCCTATGTCATAGTTTTGTTTTCACAAGTAACTTTAAATACTTTGTTTACAACACAACTGTCTTCCTGGAATAAAAAATGTGTTTTCTGAAACTATTATTTATCAGTAAAACTTCCAAGTACAGGTCCTAAAGACTTGAAAAGATTATAGATTTTAAATGCAACATAAAGGGACATTAATTATTTGGACATTTTTGGACAGACTTAAAGATAGTGTGATGCTAAAAGAATAAGCCATAACTACATTGTAATTCACAGCTTAAAGAACATTTAATTGTTAAAAAAACCCTGATATATACTACAGCACTCTATATATGAATAACATAAATATATGTTACCTGCTTGGTCTTTAAATATTTTCGATACGACGACAGGCACTTTGTGCTCAGCACCACCCTGTAAAAGATGTGTATTAACCGTGAAATCTCAATTAAGACTGAAGTGAACTAGTTGTACTGAAAATTAAAAGAAACAAAAAGTTATACGTACCTTTATGCTCAACCCCAAGCCACCAACTGGTTGTCTATGAAGTGTAACAGTTCTGTGCTTTAAAAAATTGTAGAAAAAATAAATTTAGGTGAAAACACAATATCTAAATAAGCACAGAAGGTGTTTCTAAAGTGCTATTTAGTTTTAAACAAAGTAATTCTCAGAGGTACCCTAGAATCTGAATGATCAAGTTCAGTTCTGAAGTATCCTTTAGGACCGATTTATAGGTGCTTATTCACTGAGGCACTAATTCCTTACCATAGACAGTAGAACTTGTGCGTGAATTGTGCATGCAGTCTTTTAGTATGTTTTTCTATTGCTGAATTGACATCCTTTCTAAACAGAATTTTTTTACATGCTATTACTTTGCTTTGACAAGTGCTTTCATAAGAAAACCATATGAAGAGCTTAGAGATGTGCATTTTTAGATCAGCTATGGCTGATTTATCTTCTTTAACCACTATCATGTATGCACATGATATTTATTCTCATTTTTCAATCACAAATACTAATGTTTTCTAGTCCATATCTTCAGACCTACACCAATTTTTTCAGCATATGGCAAAAGTATTTTAGTGATAGTCTGCTTCAAATGGTTATTTTCTTGCATATCATACCGAAGTGAATAAAGAAGATAAACATTTATCAATATTTTTTACAGCGACCTATCACATGCTTAATGGTACACTGAATTTGACACTTCATTAATATGTAAATCTTGGTGCCTGACAACATAATAACAGGACTTCATCTGTTTGAATAATTATAGAGCTGAGAGGAACTTTTTTGCAACATACTGAACAGTTCTTCATAGAATGCCAGAATGCCGCATTTCAAGACCTAACAAGTAATTCCTGAACACATTTTTTTCTTTTTTCTGTGTATCAGAAATTATATATGAGATTACTCTTATATGTATACTTCCTCATTGAGTACTTTATTACTTCAGTAATTCAGACAAGTGTAATTTTTATTTCAATAGTCAAGCCCATAATCTTACATTTACAAGCTATTTTAGCTTTAACACCCATTTTACCAGATGTATGCTCAGGTTGACTCAGGGGAAAGGGGAATACAATCAAACATAAATTTCAGTCTCATTTTAGGAGGGTAAAACTAATTAACAATACTTTCATACATTTTCAAAATTCTCTTCTGTTTCCATGAACATTATACTACACCACTCTGTGCTAAAAATGGAAAACTATTAAGACATACAGGACCTGCTTTGTATCAAAGGGTTTATGTGATTCAATTTCAGACAAAATATTTCATCTTTATTTAAAACTGTGCTAATTTAAATTGTTTCAGAGGTTCTTTTATTCATTTTGAAGTGCATCAAAACTTTTGATCAGAATTATCATATGCACTGGTAAAGTTCTGATCCAATTTGAATTAGAATATGTGTCTACTTGAAATTTAGTGACTCATTCCAAAGATTCATTTTCTATTACATAAATTCACTCTGCTTCTTTAATTAATGTTTCTCTCTACCTATACTTAAATCCTGTAAACAAATTATCCCAATATATCCCACCACATAGGAATGATGGAATAAATATTCTGACAGCTTAGATTGCTTAAGCACTATTAAACAACAAATGTACATACACTACATGAATAGCTTTAGCCATTTTATAAATGAAAACCAAGGTATTATTTATTAAACTATAAATAATATGTATTTTCATATGGTTGGTAGATACATTTCAAACTATAATACTGATGAAATGGTTGAGCTTGTAGCCCTATGATGCAATCTATTTGCATAACATATTGTCATCATCTTGATATTTATATTTTCATAGTTCACAGCATTGCTTATTACAGAGCTTCAAATATTACCATTAAAGCACACTTTGAAAGGTGTTAAACATATACCTAAATGTTTCTTACATAACAGCTTTTTAAATTAAAACTGCACTTAAAATAATGCAAAAACTTTTTACTTTAAAAGTACAATGATTTTCAAATTGCAAAGTTAATTGCCAAAAGCAGACATAATCAAGTGTGATAATTGAGAAAATTTACACAAATTTAATTCAGCCCTATGAACTTTTGCTATGACTGTCACTAGCAGTCGTACAAGACCAAATGCCACATTTCACTTTCTATAGGTAGCTTTTTGTTAATAATATTGAGCTTTCAATAACTGAACAGTGTACAATTCCAGAAGATTAGAAAAAAGCTAACACTGGGTCAACATTGAAAACATATAAATAGAGCAATGAATCTTCCACTATATTACACCGCTTAAAGGTCAGATAATTGTAACTCTGGCAATGAACCATCCATTCCATTATGGAATAACAGTCAAACCAGTTCATAGGAATTTAAAGAGAAATAATTTTAAAGAGGAATAGTGTTATGGAAAATAGCTTTTCAAATGACATGAATACTTGCTATGAAATTTCAGATCTTGACGACAAAGTATCAGTGTTGTAATAAACTTTATAAGGCACTGATATGAAAACCCATAAAAATTATTAAAAAATAAACCTATTCAAAATAATATGGCATATTTTAAGGACATGTAAATTGGCTAGCTAAAAGATTGCAAAGAAAAATTTAATTGAGATAAAGCTACTATTTAGTGGATATGCTTCTTGTGGGATAGTGACAGTAGCTGGATTATTTAATTAAAAAAGAATCAGTGATCGAAAAAAAAAAATTATTGCAACAACACTTGTAAGGGACAACACTTGTGATAAGTGAATGATGAACACAACAAGTTCTAAGCATACAGAAATTCAACGTCAAGGTGATTTAAGGTCATCCTTGTAATAAGGAAGACAGCTCAAATAGAGAAAAGCACTCTATCTGGCAAAAGGTGGTCTTGCAAAAAACAAAACATAAAACAATGCCATGGCCAAAATCAGTAGTGTAATTGTACATCATCAGGAGACTACTAAGATGGAGCAGAAAGACTATAAATTATTTCCGTATGTGGCAGCGATCCACAGTTTAAATAATACAGCTAGTTCTAGTATACTCATTTTGAAAATAATGCAAATAAATAGGAGAGGTAGTTTTTCCACAGGAATACCAAATAGCTTGAGAGATTTGTGTAGTAGCAAAACAGATGCCAGGAGTTAAATATATTTAGCTTTTTAAAAGCACGTTTCAGGGATGACCAAGCACAATTTTAAAGTATCTTCCTTGGCAGACGACAACCAAAGTGTTACAAGCAGATACAGTGAAAATTTCAATGACTTGAAGTGGAAAACAGACACATTCAGATTAAAGACACAAGACAAGACTTTAAACTTTTGCAGTACTGTAACTGGATTTTTTATAAAATTTTAATAGCAATATGACCTTGAGACATTACAGTGTACAGATATTTCCTTTTTTATCTTTATTTAAAGCACAATCTGTCTTGTTATTTCATGAACACAAATTTAATTTAGTTCTAAATGTAGTATTACTAAAATGCTCATGGGCTTTTTTTTTTTCATTTTATTGCTAGTAAGCAGTACAATATTTAGGTGCATCCACATAAATGAAATTAGTTTCACAACCTGCCAAAAGTATTCTCATTCTACAAAGCAAGAATGGAGGCACATAAAGATTTAGGGACAACTAATTCTGTTTTAGAGATTTGAAATCCCTAAATGCTTTTTCTAAATATTTGTATGAAATTCATCTGTTCATAGTATCTTGTTGACCAGCTTCAGCCTTAGCTTTGAATGTTCAGCATTTTAACACATCATAATTTCACATTAGAAGATAAGATGCACCTAATTCCTGATCAGCAGTGCTAATTTGGTGTTAGTTTACGTACATGGCACATCTAGGATCACACTCCCCCTCTATTTCAGAGCAAGGATCACCTGTAACTCATCCCCTGTGTATCCTCCAGCATAAAAGCCAACACAAAATCAAGATTCAAGAGACAACAGCCGGTATCTAACTTTTTGATACTTTCTAAAATTTGACTTTGCAACTTTATTTTAAAGGAGGAAATAAAAAACAATTTTGGGGGAAAAAACATGAATCTTCTTAAAGCAGAGATCCCAGAGAGCTGTAATGGTCATGGCAAATGGTGCTAAATGGTGATCAGGCAAACAGATACATTTACAACTTCAGGGAGAAGACTCCAACATTTTTGACCGAAGACATGCAAGGTGGCACATCGCACAGGAATTCTGCTTAGCCCAAGAAGCATCAGGCATTTAGGGAAACACAGGAAATAAGTCCTAGGTATGAAAATTAGGTAGGAAGAAAGGAAGCTAGAGACCCGAACTTCTAGAGTCAGGTTCTCCAAAACTCTCCCAGTAGTCCCTGTAAGGCTGGGGAGACAGGCAAGGTTTTAATGCCTTCCTCAAGAGATGGTTCAAAGAAGACTGATTCAGGTTCATCAGAAACAAAGGGAGCCTGTACAGGAGGCACAGACTGTATCTGAACTGTAAAGGCCCCAAAGCTGCTGGTATTTATGCTGCTGAAGAGTCTGGAGAACAAGTCTTATGAGGAGCAACTGAGGGAACCGAGATTGTTCAGTATGGAGAAGAGGAGGCTGAAGGGACATCAGATCGCTCTCTACAACTACCTGAAAGGAGGTTGTAGTGAGGTAGGTAGTGGTATCTTCTCTAAGTAACTACAATAGAACAAGAGGAATAGGTCTGAAGTTGCACCAGGGGAAGGTTAGATTGGATATTATGAAAAGTTTATTTAGTGAAAGAATGGTCAAGCATTGGAACAGGCTGCCCAGGGAACTGGTGAAGTCATCATGCCTGGAAGTGTTCAAAAGACATGCAAATGTGGCATTTGAGGATATGGTTTAGTGGGCATGGTGGTGTTGGGTTGACAGTTCGACTTGAAGGTCTTGGAGGTCTTTTACAACCTTAATGATTCTATGATTCTATTTACAATTCAGGAAGAAAATAACTCAAGGTGGAAAAGTTGACAGGTACAGAAGACAGTATAATTATGGATTATATTACAATGATGGATTTCTTATATTATAATTATGGATTCTGGGGGGAATTGGAGTCTTCCAGTTCTTGAAGGGGTCCTACAGGAAAGATGGGAAGGGACTTTTTGGGAAGGGACTTTTTACAAGGGCAGGTAGCAATAGGACACGTGGGAATGGTTTTAAACTGGAAGAGGGTAGTTTTAGACTAGATATTAGGAAGAAATTCTTTACTGTGAGGGTGGTGAGACACTGGAACAGGTTGCCCAGGGAAGTTGTGGATGTCCCCTCCCTGGAAGTGTTCAAGGCCAGGTTGGACAGGGCTTTAAGCAACTTGGTCTAGTGGGAGGTGTCCCTGCCCATGGCAGGGGAGGTCAGGACTGGATGATCTTTAAGGTCCCTTCAAACCTAAACCATTCTATGATTCTATGTTTATGCTTCTATTATGGATATAAACAGAGATATTCTATATCCTGAAGAGAAGGACAGGTCAGGGAGGGAATAATACAAACAGAGTAAACAGAGTGCCAGGAATAAAACCAAAATTGCACTAAATCTGAACTAAACAGAGGTATAAACATTCTGGAGAGGTAGGAAAAACTCTTAATACTGGAATGCAAAGTATATAAGAAGGTGAAATAGGTTAGAGAAGCAGTAGAGTAAATGCCTTGTGTTACAGGGAACTTAAGACTCAAGTTAAACTAATAAAGCAACTATCCTGATAAGTAAAACAACAGATTCCAGGCTAAATACAAGCAAAAGCCTGTACTAGTGACCCCTAAACTGCAATGATAACAATGACTGAGATATGCAAAGAGGGATCTGGAATGAGAAGTGTAATGCTGGTAACAGACTTAACTTCCAGTAGGTCAGAGAGATACACATAAGGATATAATGCAGTCAATACAAAACAGGTCTCTATTAGACACTGCTTCATGGAGCTCACAAGCTTAGACTCAGTGCTTGCCCAAGTCTTGAGTGTAGATTGAGAGCATATAATGAGAAGAAAAGATTTAGTTAAAATTTTTACAGCTGAAAAGGTAGTTTGTAATAGCAATTGCTATGTACCTCACATTCAACATTTATGCAACTGTGATCCCAAGAAGGGAACCATGCAAAAGCGAGAAATCTTGTTGAATGGAAAAATAAAGGGGGAAGCTAAGAAAATTAAAACTTTATAGGCAGTGTGAAGAGTATTTAAGGGTATCACACTGGAAGCACAGAGCAAATGAATGCCACTTATTAGAAGGGCTTGTTTAAAAGAAAAAGAAAAACTGCATGGCTAAAGAGGAGTTTAAGAAAGGTTATTACATGTAAACACTACAGAATCACAGAATATTAGGAGTTGGAAGGGACCTTGAAAGATCATTCAGTCCAACCTCCCTGCCAGAGCAGGATCACCTAGACTAGGTCACACAGGACTAATGGACATTATAATCAAATGAAGAGAAGAAAAAGGAACATAAGCAAATATAATTGAAATAATTAGACAGTAACAGTAAAGAGAGTTTAAAAAGAATAAAAACTAATAATAATTGTAATATTTAAATCTATCAGCAGCAGGAGGTCTGCCAAAGAAACCGCTGGGCTGATTTATGATCAAGATATATAAGGCATACTCGGAGAATTTAAGGCTACTGAAGGGAAGATAAACACTTTTCATTAGTGTGAAAGAAAGTAGACACGTTCCTCCAACAGTCTTTGTAGCACAAAGGATGTATGGATCTCTCTGAATTTGAAACCACCTTAGAAGCATATAGACTAAATAACAATAGCAAATCACCAGGGTCAGATATCATTCACCTTAGTTTTAAAGGAACTCGGGGATGAATCAAAGGAGGAGCACTGGGATGATACTTCTCAATAAAGCCTTGATACATGAAGACTACAACATTGAAAATAAAATCCCATTTTTTACAAAAGGTTCAAGTTAAGACTTAAGAAACTTGAGGCTTGTGCTAAACAAATTAGGACAAACTATAGGGGGAAAAATATCTCTAGACAGTGAGAGAAACTATAACAAAGAACAGAATTGGCAGACACTGATGAATTTAATCTATTTTGGAAGTGACCAGATATTTTTTAAAGGTGAGTTATGGAAACAGTAAACCATGAGTGAACAGTCTTACACAGATATATTACTAATTAAAATTAGCTAGAAAATAGATAGAAAACAAAGGAATGGATTAAATGTGCAATTCTCACAATGGAGAATTGACACCAAGCAAGGAAGGTCACCAGTGAAGTTCCACTGTTGCCTAGGGTGTAACCTGTATTATTTAAATCACCCTTGAAGAATTAAGGAAAGAAAAAAAAGGTATGAGCAGTAAGATTAATTTTGTTGCTTACCAAGACAGGAAGAATAAGTGAACTGAAAATATTTGCAGACAATCTTACAAAATAGTAAACAGGCAACAAAACAGCATAGAAAATGCAATAACAGATCAAAGCTAGCGAGAGAGATTATTTTTCCCATTTACATTATTTATATAAGGAAGTAAGATTGATTCTGAATCAGTCATTTCTATTAAGGATTAAGACTCTGGAGAAAAATATATGGTTCCATGAAATTATCAGTGCAGTATTCAGTAGTGGCCGAAAAGACAGATTTATTTTTTTTTTAAGTCTTGGCAAAAGAACAGAGACAAAGAACATCATCATATCACTGTAGAAAACCAAAGTTCACCCACCTTGAAAATTGTATACCATTTTTGTCCCTTCATACCAATTCAAGCCAATAAGGATGACAGAACAACAAAACCACTCCTGTACAAGGAATATTAGAGTAGGCTATAACTGTTCATTCAGGAAAAGAGAAAGACTGGGGTTCAGCAAGCTTTTACAATACACTAGGTTGCATAGAGGACAATGAATGGGAATCAGTTTTCATAGCCTTTTCCAGAAAAAACTAGGAGGCATCTGTGGCAGATGTACCCACCCTACTAAAGACCTGAGAAAAAGCCAAAAAAGACAGTGCTAAAGTTTCTGGCCCTGGTGGCGCCAGGACTGCCTCCCTCCTCACAGCTCATGTCTGGTCCACACAATGGGGGTCAAAGGTGGGAAAGTTGGGGTCCTCAGCCAATAGGGGGTGACACGACCATGTATTGACCACAGATCAGATTCGACCAGGGTATAAATGGGGCCCCGCCGGAGGACTCATTGGACTTGGTCCTCCTCGGAGCAGCGAGTCTGCAGTCGGGGACTCTCCCCTTGAGTTGGGACGCCACTTAAGGTAACTTCTCGAGATTGAGAGCCCTCCCTTTTTGGTGAGTGAGTGAGTGCACATTTTGGACCGTTTGGCCAAAAACTTAAGAATTCTTAACTCAGCCGTGTCTGCTAATATTCCCACCGAGCATATCGAACCTGTATTTGTTGAATGTCAGTGGGATGTTGTCTTGGTGAATGAAGTTTTGTCTGCTTCATTTCAGTTGCAGATTAAAGCTTGTTTGAGTTCGTTATCTGTGTGCGTGTAGCCATTTTGGTGCGATTCCATGACAGCATCAAATGATAATATTATGAACTAGGTTCAGAACAAACAAAAAGAGGTGATTCTTTGTGCAATGTATAACAGATTCTAGAGTCTGACAAGAAAAAAAATCTGGATGTTGAAAGTCTATGTGTTCAAGTGGATATTGTACGACTACAGCAAAAATAAATCTGTTAGGAGCTAATATAAAACTGCATTTTGCTAAGAAGGCAATGAAAAACTTGGGGCAATGTTAAGAGAAATATCCCATATTTTTGCCCTGTTTAGCTTTTCTAGGGAAATGTTAATAGCTACTGTTGAAAAAAGGGTATCGGGCTCAGTAGATCTTAGGTCTGACTCAGCTCTGAATTACAAAATTTCATGACTACAAAATTTGGACAGAAACTCACACCCACCCAAGCAACTATGAAAGAAAATTCTACTCTATAACTTCTTGCCAAAACTGAATTACAATATTTGTGACATTAATGATAATATCAAGCACATATGCAGCTAATAACCCCAGTGTTTATGTCTCAATTAAACATACAAACAACTTATTTCAATTTCTAGTTGCCTACAGACTAGATACAATTTTTCTTTTAAGACTAATCTATTTATGGTTTGAAGCTAAAGTAAGGCAGATATCTATATCAGTCTTAAATAAACTCGACCAAAAAAAATTACAGAGCTACAGTTGACTGTATGATAGCTGTGCAATTTTATTTCTTTATAGGCAAGGGAAAATCTTTACATAGCATTAGTAATTATCAATCTGAATAGAAAAGCTAACATTAATACTTTTTTTAACTTTTTAACTACCATTTTGTTTTGCTAATGATATCCTTTAATAATAGCTACAGTTTATGAAAACTTTTCATTCTGAAGGCTTCCAAAGTACTCCATGTGTATACTATATAATGATCACTCATTCCAGTTGTGCTACAAAACAGAATTAATTACCTACCTCCCATAGCACACCACATAGTGGCCTGTTTTGTTTTGTTTCCCTTTTCTAGGAGATTAGAGGAAGACTAAGTGCCCTGCATGAAACTTCAGGATACATTTGAATGGAGAGAATGTACTTATTAAAAATGTTTTTGGCCAGGATACCAGCATGAAATATTCCTATCTGTCTGAGACTTTTTATTTTTGCAAGTTGTCAAGGATTTTATCTGTTTCTCAAAGCGAAACTGGCTCTGCAATACCTGCCATTATGCTTAAGAATTGGGGTAAGAATTTGGCCATGACATTCTCTAGTATCTAAGTTCTGAGAAACAAGTGCATTGTCCAGTGTCAAATGTACCAGCAATTAAAAGAGAAGGCAGATTTACCCACTGAGTGTGTGACAGGCAGTTTGATATGCTTGCATGGTAAGCAGTTCTTTCAGCAGGTAGGCTGGCTATCACATTTGGACTACAGCGTACAGTGGAAGAGTTTGCATTTTCGAAATGTATTTTCTCTTTGAATGAAAAATTACAAACCTGAGAAGGCCACTAAAATTTTCACTTTTTGAATGCTTTAAGAATTAAAGGAAATTAATATTGCCTAATTGCATGTGTCTGAGTAAAACCTTTGTCTTGTTCTGATATATGAATATACTGGAGCATATAGATGTTGACTGAACAAGCTTGCATATATTCAAGGACAACCAAACTGCATTTAAGAAAACAGTCTATACTTTGTGAAAGACTAAGATGTACAGCCACCAAGCCAATGGCTAGGTATGAAATCAAAAGCAATTTTTAGCCATGAAGTTTGCTTTGTTAGAAGCAGTATTTAGGTGTGATCAATCTGTCTTCCTCTCAGTCACTACCACCATCATGGAATAATGTTTACTCTGCAGGAGGGCAGATGAATACTTGTCAACATTAAATACAGTCATAACTAAACATGTCTTGGTACCTGAGCCCATCTAGTCCCCATGCTCAAACCACGACAGATTGTTACTTTAGCAGATAACAGACTATTTCTTGAGCAAGGTAAATGGCTAAACAGGAAGATAGAAAAATGTGAGCAAAGGAATAACTTCTTGCTGCACTATTCAGAGTAGTTCAGACTACTTTTTTTTGTTAGATAAATAAACTTAATTCCCACTACTACAGTTGCATCTGTCATTTATTGGAAAGAGTAGTCTCAAAAGGCCTCCTTACTTCTTGAAAGTAAGATGTCAAATTTACTACAGGTACTACATGGCAGGTTGACAATAAAAAATAAAAGCCAGGCTTAGGCAGGGATGGAAATAAGAGCAGAGCTTGCTCCCACCTTGGCCCTTGGGAAATATGTGGGGGAAAGGAAGAAGCAAAACATGAAAGTGCAACAAGAAAAGTTATAAGAAAAGCCTGCAACCTGTCCTGCATGGATGCAAGGGAAGAAACAGTCTGATACCAGAAGGCGCAAGAAGATAAGGATAGGTACTTAACATACCAGTCGTATCTTATCTTCCTTTTCTTCAGTAACTTTTGAAACTATGACAAGGAAGTTAAGAAATAAAAAATGATTGAAGAAACACATCCTGTAAGAATGTGAGACCCAGTAAAATGCATCATAAAATGCAGACATCCTGCTGCTTGTTACTTATCCAAAAAGAACAAAAGAGAATTTGGTGGAGAACAAGGATATGTGAAATCCTTCAGGAAGCTCACAAAACACTCACTTCTCACTAATTGGCAGCATACTTCTACTAATCCAGTGGCTGCAGGTGGTTGCAGCCCATCTATTGGCTGCATCTTTTCCTAGAAATATGGATTTTAAACTACAGTAGGGGTTGCTCTTGCCAAAATTTTTTCCAGATGGAATTACAAAGAAACACTTAAAGAGTGTGCATGCAGCACTCTAACAAGAGATAGTGGTGGATTATGATTAATCGGTAAGTCCAACAAATATAGGCATCTACATGATAAGGCTAGAACCACGTAGCCTTATGCTGATATATAAAGATATCCTATGACATACCATACTGCATGTCAGGAGAACTGCATACCATGTCTTAGGACTGGGACACAGAGATTCCTTCTTCCAGTACATGGCAGTCCAGGGTCAAAGCATACTTAACTACAAGCCAGAAAGCACTGTGTTTCGATTGCTTCCTTACTCACTACTGTTACTACTTTACATATGTCCCACAGCCTTTATTAAAAACCATGAGTGTACACAAATCTTGGGCAGAAGGAAAACGTAAATATTACACAATTAGTCAGTTTGGTCAGACTGAATGTGCCACTTCTGTACTCTTCCAGAAGTCATTAATACTGCCTTCTCAGGAATTTACCAGGTAAACAATCAAAGAATGCCCTGAAAAATAACCTAACAGTTTTTCCATAAAACTACATTGGGAGTGGGGTGTCAATCAAACAACTTTATTGCAAGCAGGATTTAATATGTTGTTTATCATAATGTCTGGTTTTCAGAAAAAGCTTATTGCTCAAAAAGTGCCCATACAGACGTTAGTTCCAAGTCTCTATAATTTTTAATAAATTGTTTTATATTCTTAGAAATAGTTGCATTGGTTAAAAAGACAGTGTAAATAGGAAAGTGGAACAAATTATGTAGGCAATGGAAATGTAAGTCAAGAAACCTCAAGAAAGAGAGATAAAGACACAAATTAGTCCTCCATGGCATCACGTGATGGCTCATTCTCCACTTCCATTAGGAGAAGGCAAGCTGTAATAAGGACAGGTAGATAAAAAGCAAAATATTATTTTGAATGGGAAAGA
The DNA here is from genome assembly GCF_000695765.1 of Mesitornis unicolor. Classification (NCBI taxonomy): domain Eukaryota; kingdom Metazoa; phylum Chordata; class Aves; order Mesitornithiformes; family Mesitornithidae; genus Mesitornis; species Mesitornis unicolor. The sequence continues at coordinate 12,470 of NW_010165614.1, read as the reverse complement.
GAGTTTGAAACTTAACTTCTTGCATTGCACAGGATCTCACCTTTTCCTAAAAGGGCAGGAAGAAACCAACTATAAAAATTAACTGAGGCATGCCAGTCACTGTTGAGTTTTGTATAGAGAAAAAGCAGATCTTTTCACATGCTAGCAAAGATCTAGGACAGCTGCAAAGAATACTTTTAAAATACAGTATAATAAGATATTTTTATCTGTTTATCTTATAACTTTTTCTATTACTGTCGATCAAAGGTTTTTTTTGTTTTTTTTTTTGTTGAGCCTTTTTTGGGGGAGTGGCTGTGGGGGCTTTTTTTAGAGTAAAATGAAGTCACTCATTTTATTTTCAAAGCATGCCAATCTAAAGGAAGATTATACAAAAAACAGAACCAGATTGTTCTCACAGATGCAGAAAGAAAAAGGATGAGCATCAACAGTCACAGTTTGCAGCAAAGGAAATTCTGATTGAGACTGGGAAACAATCTCACAGTGAAAGTGGGTAAGCATTAGAACAGGCTTCTCAGAGAGGTGGTAGCATCTCCATTCTTGGAGGTATTCTAAACATGAATGGACAAAGCTCTGAGCAACTTGCCCAAACTTGGAAGCTATCCCCACTTTGAGTAGTGGGTTTAATTAGATGACCTCGAGAGGTCCCCTTGAATCTAAATTATTACATGGTCCATTCTAGTAAAGATGACTGTGACAAACCCCACGGTATTTTATTCTCCAGGTTGTGGTGATCTTATTAAGTGTGTCTGTACAAAACATAGACAGCCTCAGTATGATTTCACAAGAATCCTTAGGAAGTCTTCCACTGAGTTGTAAGATGCTTAATTTGGGCCAGAAACTTTCTTTGGCAATTGGTATGAGAGAACCCAGGATGCAGACTGTTCTCAGACTGACAATACAGATTAATTCTATGCAGATCATCTACAAATATGGATTTCCAGAGTTACTAATAACATATATAGGACACTGTGTCAAAATATGATTATATTTCTTTCTTTTCCCATTAAAAATAAGCTGATTTCTTTCAATTAAAAAGGCATCCTATAACAATGAATTATAGCCAAATCCTGCCAAAACATAACTCATTATTTTAGTAGTTTCATTTGCATTCACTTTGTGCAACATTTCACATGTTGGCTGGTGTGAAGACAAAGATGAACAGTAGAGGTTGCACACATCAATATCCCATATACTATAAACTTGAAAGGCTCATGCCTCCATCGCAGTCAGATATTTTGCCCCTAAGTCCTAGAGATTTAAAACTGCTACACAAGCTCCCACAATATATACAGTTGCAATTTACAAATTCTGACAGTCTGTCATGGCTCCTGGCGTAACAGATTAATTGAAATTTTAATAAAAGACACATATATTTGTAAATATGCCAGGTTTACCAATGTTGTGCTGACTTTCTTCTATCTTGTTGGTATGGGCACTTACCTTCAGTTGGACCCTTTCCTCATCTCAGGGAAAGTTTTTTTTTAGAGACATCCATAGTGTCCTTTGCATTCTTCTGTTTTGTTACATTTATTAGCCTTTTTACTTAAGCTACTTACTCTTTTCATCTGTAATACTATTTTTTTTCTGTCATGCTGATGCATACTCATATTTATTATTTATTTTGTAATACAAACTTTTAACTTTTCTCAATGTGACAGCAACACAAGCTTATGATCTTTCATGATAAAGGTCCTAAGGAATTATTTGATAGCTAACTGCTACGTATCTAGGTCAGCTTTCTAGAGCATGGCATGCAAATAACAAATGGTTAAATAATGTATTTTCTCTGTACAAGTGATCTTAGTTTGAAAATAAAGAATCTGTTTTAATCACCCACTTGATGTTTCCAAAAGGACAGAAAATGTTAATTATTAACTTTTTAAAAAATATTTCTGACTAAAATACCATACCATTGATGGAAGAACAGGCAACTGACAAACAGTAATATTAGTAGTTATCTTGACAGAAATCTCCTTGAGATTAAAAAAAAACAACAACAAACTTTTATACTTTAATGCAGGTCTTTTCCCCACAGGTTTGCTAAAATAACATTCTTTGTCCTCATTAGCATCTGAGTTATTAAGAAAAAGTCATAACAGTCTCATCAGGCATTTAAACAATAGTTTCAGGCACTGTTTCTATCTTTTGAATCAACAAAACAACTAATCTTCCTAGTTTTTTTCCCTATTCACATACCTTACTTCATTCTGATGAAGTCCAGCTAAGACATGTCTTGTGAAACTGGACAACTGGGTACCCAGGATACAAAGGTTTTTGTTATTCTAAATCTATTAGACTCACATAAGCCCCTGAGGAGTCCTTTTCCTATCAAGATGCCAGGAGCCTGCATTAGAAACCTATTTGCCTGACCACTAACCAAGACAAAGACAATTCAGCTCTCTGAGATGGTCCGATTTCGATAAAAAGCCAGCTGCATTTCTGTCCTTTTTCTTATTTTGCAAGTGGAATTAGCAGGAAAGAAAGATATAGAAATACAAAACAAAGTAAAAGAAGAAAACCTGCTCATGAAAAGAGGCATAAAACTGTGGGCTGACAACAGGAGATAGCAATATACATGGAAGAAAACGAAGAAATATTTAGGGTGAGGCACTGTATGTAAGAAATTACATTTAGCATGTAGAATGACAGAAAGTTAAAGCAAAATCATAACTGAATGAAGTATAAAGTATAAATATGAATGCCTCTCTCTTTCTCCTTTAACTGAAAATGGATCTCTCCCTGTCTGTCACACAATTAATTGTCTTCTGTGAGTGGCGTTAAAATCTACCAAAAAAAAAAATCTGTTAAAAATACTTATGAGATAATGAAAAATGTCTATTTATTTTCAATATACTTCTTCTGCCACTACCTTCATGTTTGGCTTCTATGCATGTGAACCAATTCTGATGCACCCATACACCTTCCTTTTTCCTATGAATCTGAACACCCCAAGCATAATACTGAGTCATGAAGACTTGCTTAGAACACTTGGATTTGCCAAGTCTGAAGTTCTCGTATACATCTTGATGGAAAGATTGCATGTTTAATCACTTAAATATAAAATATATTGATATTATATATAGTTCTCTATAAATTATTTTTACAAATGCAAAAGTGTATAATAAAACACTGGAAAATATTATTCCCCACAATGACTCTATTTCCCAGAAGAATTTTTACAGATATTTAAAAGCCATTTTGTCTACTGTGAAAAACTTCAAAACTAAGGAAAAGAAATATTTGCCTTTACATTATTTCTTCTCTGCACACCTTGAATTACACAGACTATGTTTTTCTCTTGTATTACTCTACATCCACATCCAAGATAGTAAGAACTAGTGAAATGGGGTGAGCTGCCATTGAATTAAAGAAAGGCAGCTCTACAACCTTTCATCAAAGGTGAAGCTTTCTCAGTGCTTAAAAGTAACACCAAAATGAATGGCAGACAGCAAAATATGAAACAAAATTAGATCCAGATGATGGAAGTAAGAGGTATTTATAGTGAGAGCCTTTTATCCTTGGGAATAATCTCTATTGCTGATTGTCCAGCCTATGACAGCAGCACTAGCAATCACTGATGCCTTTGCCAGCCAACCCTGTAGCATTCAGGCCTGGATGGGACAAGCAGAGATCATTATGCACGGCTGCAAATCCTGTCTTCAGTGCTCCTCAGGACCAACAAACGTGTCAGCAAAAGGGAGGCTGGAAGCAAATGCATCCCATGAATGCTGTCCCACAAAATTGACTGGAAGACAAAGTATCACCACAAGTAGTCACAGAACTTTCTTTTTCAATATTTTTTCCATCCACATATCCAATCTAAGAAGAAAAGTTACCCTAAAAAGATTTTTCCCACTTCTACATGTTTGAGGTGACTAAAGAAAGAAGGCAAATGAGTTATTTCTATTTTTGTTGCAAGGTAACTAGTTTGATGAATGGCCATGCATAAAATGCAGTTTAACTCTGAATACCTAAGAAAGAAAAAGTATAGAAAGAAGGAGACTAAACCAGTCAGACAATGTGATTGTTTATGACTGCTATAGAATTGACTTTCAGGTTACAATTTTCTATTAATATTTTGAATCATACAGCACAAGGATTAAAATTATTTTCTTAAACCACTTCATTTATATCTTTGGAATGTATCTCATGTAGCTATAAATGTGAAACTTCAGAATTACTGAAAACAGTGCTAGAGAAAAAACAGCTATTTCAGCCTGATTTCTAACTCTGTTTTTGAGCTCCTATATACTAGCAATTTATATACTTTAAAAAAATACAATGTTCAGCTTCATGTTACACTTCATTGGCCTTTATATTAAATATTAAAACTTTTACTTTGCCTTGTAACAGATATCCTGTCAATCCTTGATACATAAATGAAGAAAAATCTGGTGCATTAGTTTCCTCTTAAAATGCCTTTTTCTTCATTTAATGGTTTAACAGTATTTGGTGGAAGAATGCTGTAATCTCAGTATTTACAGACTTTTTCTCTTCTCCTATTATGGTTACATATGTCAAAATAAAAGACATATAGCACTGGCCAAAAAACCTCCATTTTTATATGCAAAAATGCAAGTATGCACAAAAAACTCAATATCTGATCATTACATGTATTTCTCTCACCCAATAAAAACTCTTGCATTCCAATACCATAAACTAATCTCTGTAGAAGACATTAAAGTGCACAGTCAAAAGCACAGAGATATAGAAGCACTTACATTTGCACTGCGATCACTTCCACTAACACAGATGACATCTTGTTTTTGAATTGTTAATACCTCTTTTGTAAGCTTCAGTCGGATGTCATAAGCATTTTCAGAAGCTTCATCATACAACAATGCAATACCAGTTTTTGTCTGTGAAAGCAAGGCACAGAAAGAAAAAAATAAGAGTATGAACATTTTGTAATAATAAATAACAACTTCTATCCCATTCAATACATAAAATGCATATAAATGACCATTGTTTACTGAAAGTGGTCTGCTTTTTAGGCTTTAAATGAATTAGAAATAAAAGCCTCTCCTGTATGAAAAAAAAAAGGCTAAATGGTCTCTGAAGTAGGCATAAATATGTAAAATTGTACTCTTCCACAAAAGAGTATTGCCATTGAAGGATGTCCTATTTATTTTTAATTGTATGACTTACGAAACTCTGTAAGAAGCAGATAAGTATGTACAAATGTATGTGAACACATACATTGTCCAGTTTCAGCAAGAAGTGGGGAATTGCAATGCTGTTCCTGACTCAGGGACCTTACTTCTGCTGTGTTAGAAAAAGACGTGTACCCTTCATAAACATCTTTAATACATACAGTTCTGTTATGACAGAAAACTGTTTTCACATTGCAAAACACACATATAACTGCAAGTGTTACACTTTCCATTTGTTTATGTCAACATGGACATATATTCCTTAAATTACATCATCACCGGAAAAATTACTAGTAAATACTATGGGATAGTCAAATCCTTTGATATTAAGAACATTTTCTCCATGAGATGTAGAAAATAAAATCTATGTTAACTTTTGGTTTATTTAATTGCACACAAACTTCCCACTAATATTCAGTCAGACATTTCTTTAAACAAACATTGTGGAATTAGGACTGCTTATAGCTATTTTTTAAAATAAGCTGACTAATGTAATTTCAGAGCTTCAGAGTCATTGCACAGAAGAGAAAAATCAAAACATCTGTTCCAAAATTGATGACCATATTTAAAAGTAATATTTGTTTATTAATCTGTAATGTATATAACAGTATCATCACAACACTGGACTTTCCTCTATGCAAGTGAATAATACTCAAGCACAATATAAGGTTTAACTACAGAATTTGTTTTTAAAAGACAGCCTAAAATCAAGTTGTACACCCAAGTGTTTTTTTAAATAGTAGACTGTGTAAAGAACAGAATAATGGAATTAAAGAACATGCCCTGTACACTGAATGAATGCTCGAGGGATTTTAAAATAAGATCTAACATGGAACATTATCTTCATAATAAAATTTTAATTTCTATAAAATTAGGGAGAAAGGTCTGTAGTGACTGTCACTAAAACCTTTTGGTCTTTAGAGGCAGAATCAGTCTAAGCTTAAGGCACTTAAATTTAGATGTGGTGTAGCTTTATGCAGCAACCAAAGGTCAAAGCCTCCCTTATAGTAGAAATAGAAAATGCATCCTAGAGAGCATCCAATTTACCCTAAAGACAGCAACTGCTTAGCTGAATTGCTCATAAGGTTCTGCTGTCCCAGGGTTCAAAGCAGTTGTCCACATATAGGCCACTGTTGCCACTTAAAGACACTTCAGGATATCTAAGAGCTCCACACGTGTAAGGCTGACACAGGCTTTTTATGACATCCAGGTCCTTCTCTAGCCTGTAGGCGAGATCAGATTTCTGTGATTATATCAGGATGCGGATATCAGCCATGCCAGCAGACATCCACGTGTAGGTATCTTCAGCTTGAAATAGATCTCACCAAAGACATACAGTGTAAAAATTCACATCTAGGAGTGCAGTTTAGATTCTGTCAAACCAGTGGTGAACAACAGACACTTGTAAAGCATAAGTTACCTAATGTCCTTTATACATCCACCTAGAAGGGAACAAGTTGAAACATAAGTCTCTACTTTGACTTAAAAAATAAATAAAAATAACAATTCAGACACAAGTGTCTCATTCTGGGCAGATAAATCTTGTCCTTAGTGTTTGTGGTAACACCTAAAGGAAACACACTTCAGTGAGGGTGTAAAACCTTAATCATCCTTGTTTGTTTGGAAACCAGTATTTCCTCATTTTCCCAAGGTTTTGGAATTTTTTGTTTCCAGTATATATGGATGTTTATCAGTACAAATTTGTGCCTGACAACATATGAAAACTGTGCCAACACCATCCACTTAAAAGCCATACTGCATAACAAAGTACTTTCAAACAGTGGAAGAATTGCCTTGAAAAACCACCATCCCAGAATTTTGCTGCTGTTCAGAGGTTGTGCATCACTATCCCACCCGGACTGGCAGCCACTGTTACTTTTATTGATGTACCAGAGCATGCTTTACAGAAACATCAAGAGAACTGAGCTGAAGGTAGCTCTTTATACAGTCTAACCGCAGAACATTTCTCTGGCTAGTAACTGTTACATAAGTTTAGAAGTAACACAATGAAAAAAACCTTGAACATCTGTAACAGATGATCAAGTAATAAATGAAATACATAAAGTGACCAATTAAATACCTTAGCATTTTCCATTATACTGCTTAAACTGGGAGTCTCACTGCAGCTCATCTATTCCTATTAAAATCCAATACCTACCTCACACTCCATCTGACTCCTGACGTGATCCAAGATGACATGCAGCAATACCTTACTTGCTTTAATCAATAAGATTAATGCAGATATCTCTCAGCCTTTCAAGTCAGCTTTTATTACACCATTATAAATGGCTGTGAATCAGAGTTCAGCACATTCCCTTGTTCTCTCTTTGTGTTAAAGAGATGGCATACATAACTCTAGCAGGCAAATCCTAGTCCAGACAAAGTGCTTCTTTAAACAAATATCTTTTAACGGGAACTTAGTCTTTGCATGCACATGTATATCCAGCATTTTAATTAGGTCATGTTTGTCTTCATTTCTCATTTAAAAACTTTCTATACAGTAACCATTCTAATAATTGGTATCAGAAAGCGAGAACTGAAAAGTGGAAATAACTCCCAAAATTAATGTAGTAATGTTAGAGATCATATACCAAATTTAGATGTGTTTTTTAATAAAAAACATGCAAAAAGTGCTGAGAGAGTTGCATCTCAATTGGATATAAGTGCTTACAGTGAGAGGTAGGGGAAGATAAATTTAAATGCACTTGGGCAGATGAGGAAATTAAAAGCTGATTTTCATATCTGTGACAATTTTCTAGGCTCTGGCCTCAGGAAGAGGGGTGTGTGGTGTGTGTATGCAAAGGTGTGGAGTGTGTGAGAAAAGTAGATCAGTAGTACAAGCTTCACAGTAGCTGTGACTTTTAAGAAAGCTCAGTCACTCCTCTGTTTTTGAAAGAAAAAAAAACAACTGAAACCTACTTTCTCAAAAACTGTCAATACCACAGAGAAGAAAGCATGACTATCTAGAGGGAGCTAGAATTGCAGATGAATAATTTTATCAGTTTGATTGTTGACTACTTAAGGCAGATCCCTAGCCAGTGTACTTGCTTTAGAGCACTCCCCATTCAGCAAGATGTTTTGGCATCCTACTCAAAACACCATCATTCCTTCAGCACACTGTATCTGCAGTCTAACATTCACCAAAAAATTCTGTTTCAAAGTAGGTATCCCTAGGCCAAACTTCAGTCTTACTGGCATAAAATACTTGTCTTCACTGCTGTAAATTTTATTTTGATAAAGCTTGCAAAAAAATGAGGCAGAGTTTAAAAGTGATGTTGAGGTGTACTAGGTTTCCTATAGAAACCTAGTATCAAGTTAGCTGATGATACCAAGCTGGGTGGCGAGGTTAATGTGCCAGAGGGAAGGGATGCCATCCAGAGGGACCTAGACGAGCTGGAGAAGTGGGCCCAGGTGAACCTCATGAGGTTCAACAAGACCAAGTGCAGGTTCCTGCACCTGGGTAGGGGCAATTCTCATTTGAGAATTTCCAATACCTGAAAGGTACCTATAAGAAATCTGGGGAAGAGCTGTTCACTAGGCCATGTAGCGACAAGATGAGGGATAACGGTTTTAATCTAGAGAAGGGTAGATGTAAGTTGGATATTAGAAAAAAAGATCTTCAGTATGAGTGTGATAGATCACTGGAACAGGTTGCCCAGAGAGGTAACTGTCCCTGATTACTGCAGGGGCGTTGGACTAGATGATCTTTAAAGGTCCCTTCCAAACTGATACATTCTATGATTCTATGAAATTATCTACTTGTTTATGTCCATTTGTTTCTCAAATGCATTAGAGCAATATTCGTCAAGCTTTTCACTCTGGTAACTGTTTGAAGAGAGGCAGAAAACATTTAAGACTCTTACACAGATGATAATAAAATTCAGCTGAGATTGATAATAAAATCATATAACAGATTTGAATGCATTCAGAGCAGGTATCAGAATACGTGCAGTGGTATTAATTTCATTGAAACTGTAAAGTTCTCAGTAACTCCAAACCTCTTTCTTGTTACCTCTGCCTAAGACTATTTTAGCAATTGTGATCACAACTGTTGCCAACCAAATCGAGTATTAGTGTCTTAGACCCTTACAAAAATGAACCGTTTGGAGTTTTCCCTACTTTATCTGAAAAATCCTCTGCATTGAGTTACATTGGTGCTCCAGCAAAAATCACCATTTGCTGATCTTCATTCTTAATAAATATATCCATAGCTTCAATATCATGGCAGTTGAATTTTTAACTACTAAATTGCATTTATAAATTACCTTTTATATTTGTAAACAAAATTCTTTAATTACTCTATTTGAACTTCTTTTTCCAACTGAAATGTCACATTATATTTCCATACAAATATTTTATCGGCAATATTTACACCTCAGTGGTCTAGTGATCAAATTCTCTAATGCAATTTCAATTTTTTTTCACGAAAACAACTCTGTTGAAATTCTGAAATCCACAGTATCTGATTGTCGGAACACTTGCTGAAAACATGTGAGAACTGGAGTCACCGATTTGTATCCTACATCACATCAGATTAGGCAGAAAGAGAACTTCAGGTGGTCTCACATAGCCAGTGCTCTGACCATTAAGTTACAGCAGGCTCAGATTAACTCTCTCTCGTAACTGATTTGATATGTTTTCTAGACCACATGTACTATCATAACCAAAAGACAAAGACATTTTCTCTGAGCATGACAGAATTAAAATTTAAAATAGCCTTGACTAATATATAAAGATTTAAAAAATCAGATTAAGTGTAAGAGAAAAAAAATGCAAGGTGCTACACTGTAGGAAAATCAAGTCAATTGCATGGAAGAATAAAAGTTTTTCTTTAACATTTTTTCAGGAAAGGAAACGGGTAGGTAGCAGTGGGGATTGACAGCAAAATATTAGCATCAGTAACTTCTTGTTACAATGATGGTAAGCAGATATTTTGGTTGCTTTCCTTCAGGTGCTTTCCTATTGATTTGCCTTTTCTCACTCTCACAAGACAGTGCCCCAAAGTATGCAAAGATCTTCAGCTGGGTAATACAGAAGGTTCCTTAACACCCTTGAATGTGACGAAGGAGTAATACATGAAGTAAATTATCACCAGTGTTGCATTTAATACATCCCAGTATATTATTACCTTTTATACAATACTATGTCAGCATTGATTCATGGCTACAGTACATAGAAGAGGTAATGAACAGAAAAGAGTCATAAGAAATACAAAAAAATTTAAAAGTGATCAGAGATGTGGAAAATGGCTCCTATGAGTATTCTGCATGAATTTGGATTGTTTAGCTTAAAGACAGAATACAAAAGGACATAATGACAGTTTTAAGTACTTCAAAAACCTATTGCAAAGAAAAATGGAACAGATAAGAAAGCAATTCATAAATCTCATCCTTTAAAATATTCCAGCTACAAGGAAACTGAAGTCCTTGAACAGATTGCTGGGACAGTTAAGGACATCCATCACTAAGGGATTCTGAGAGAAAACTAAACAAACATCTGCTCAAATGGTACAGGTACTAATCCTCTCACCAGGCAAAATCCCAGACAAGAAAATTTATTTTAGATGTATTTGTCTCTGATGCTAATATTTAGAATTACATGACTTCTTACATATGACTGAACTTCTGCATCCAATAGAAAGCCTGGCTGGCTTTAGAAGTTCATCTGCACTGAAAAACTTGCCACTGCCATAGCAGAGATGAAAAATAGCTATTAAGACCGGAAGAAGTTTATAATTTATAAGCCTTAATGGATGAGTAACATTTACAATAAAATTTGTTATTAATCATACTTTTAACAGCACTTAATCTGAAGGAGGACTGTACTCTAAGAACTGTACTGACACCATGTCCAAACAGCTGAGACAAAAATCCTTAATATTAATACTCCTTTCTTTACAAAATTCGGACTATAATGATAATAAAGCCCTTAGACTATTCAGATAGATTAGGGTTCTCCAGAACAGTAGGGTGAAGAGTTCTACAAACAAGTCAGAAAAACCATCTGTAAAAATGCTTATGAAGGACAAAATGGTATGGAGTTGTCACATATCTCAGAGTAGTTCAAGACACCTGTAGATCAGGATCATTTTACCATCACAGGGAAAAAGGAACCCTGAGAGTTTTGAAGCCCCACCTACAAATCAGACAACTATGTGATCAGCTCAGGCTTAAAGCCTCTAAGGATGGAGGCTGCTCAGCCTTCTTGGGCAACCAGCTCCACTGTTTCACGATGAAAAGCTTTTCCCTGTATCAGATTTCAAGTTCTGCTGTTGTTTCCTGCCCATCCATGCACCATTGTGAAGATATCCTTCTTGTTGATATGGAAATGATGCCTTTATGTCCTGCTGAAGCCTTTTCCAGGCTGAACAAGCCCAGGTCTCTCACAGAGCAAGTGCTCCCAGCCCTAGTCAGCTTGGTGGCTCTGCAATGAACTTGCTCCAGGTTATCAACATCTTTATTTGTATTGGGGGAACCAAAACTGCAGTATTTTAGATGCAGTCTAGTGACTGCTGAGCAGAGAGAAATAATCTCTTCCCTTGATCTCCTGGCTGTGCCTCTCATAATACAGCCGAGGATGCTGCTGACTTCTCTGCTGCCAGGGCTCATGGCTGGCTCAAGTACAACTCACTGACCACCAGGACCCCCACGGCCTCTTCAGCAGCTCTGCTCCCCAGGCAGGCTGGCCCTAGCCTGTATAACTGCCAGGGATTCTTCCTTCCCAGGTTCAGGACTCGGCATTTGACTTTGTTGAATTTCACAGGAAAAGGTCTCAAGATTGATGGCTCTCATCCTAGTGGGGGATTTCAACCTTCCAGACATCTGCTGGAAGTACAACTTAGCTGAGAGGAAACAGTCTAGGAGGTTCCTGAAGTGTGTGGAAGACAACTTCCTCACACAACTGGTGAAGGAACCGACAAGGGAAGGCGCCCAACTCGACCTCCTGTTTGTAAATAGGGAAGGCCTTGTGGGCGATGTGAGGGTTGGAGTGTGCCTGGGAAACAGCGACCATAAGAAGGTGGAATTCTCAGTGCTAGGAGAGGTGAAGAGGGTGGCCAGCAGAACGGCCACCCTGGACTTCCGGAGGGCTGACTTTGAGCTGTTCAGGAAGTCAGTCAATGAGATTCCTTGGGAGACAGTCCTTGGGGGCAAGGGTGCCCAAGAGGGCTGGGAGATCCTCAAGAAGGTAATCTTGACAGTGCAAGAGCGAGCTGTCCCTGTGTGCCGGAAATCGAGTCAGCGGGGAAAAAACCCAGCTTGGTTAAACAGCAATATATGGATGCATATTAAGAGAAAGAAGGAATCCTACAAATCTTGG